>NW_025533505.1:855000-952500 GCF_020615455.1 Coregonus clupeaformis | reverse complement strand
GATGAGTACAACCCCAAGAACACCATTCCAACCGTGAAGCATGGAGGTGGAAACATCATTATTTGGGGATGCTTTTCTGCAAAGGGGACAGGACGACTGCACCATATTGAGGGGAGGATGGATGGGGCCATGTATCGCGAGATCTTGGCCAACAACCTCCTTCCCTCAGTAAGAGCATTGAAGATGGGTCGTGGCTGGGTCTTCCAGCATGACAACGACCCGAAACACACAGCCAGGGCAACTAAGGAGTGGCTTCGTAAGAAGCATCTCAAGGTCCTGGAGTGGCCTAGCCAGTCTCCAGACCTGAACCCAATAGAAAATCTTTGGAGGGAGCTGAAAGTCCGTATTGCCCAGCGACAGCTCCGAAACCTGAAGGATCTGGAGAAGGTCTGTATGGAGGAGTGGGCCAAAATCCCTGCTGCAGTATGTGCAAACCTGGTCAAGACCTACAGGAAACGTATGATCTCTGTAATTGCAAACAAAGGTTTCTGTACCAAATATTAAGTTCTGCTTTTCTGATGTATCAAATACTTATGTCATGCAATAAAATGCAAATTAATTACTTAAAAATCATACAATGTGATTTTCTGGATTTTTGTTTTAGATTCCGTCTCTCACAGTTCTATTGTACCTATGATAAACATTACAGACCTCTAGATGCTTTGTAAGTAGGAAAACCTGCAAAATCGGCAGTGTATCAAATACTTGTTCTCCCCACTGTATATATAGCAGGGGCTAGATCCTAACCTCTCACAGTACCTGAAACAGTGGAGTTATTGAAGTTAGTTCCTAGAAAGCTGCTTGTGAAAAAGAGTGAGAGGCTGAATGGCAGGCTGGCTGGCGCAGTAAAACACAACACAGCACTGATTCACATTATGAGAGAGAGAGAGAGAGAGAGAGAGAGAGAGAGAGAGAGAGAGAGAGAGAGATGGAGCGAGAGAGAGACAGACAGACAGACAGAGAGAGAGAGAGAAAGAGAAAGAGAGAGAGAGAGAGAGAGAGAGAGAGAGAGAGAGAGAGAGAGAGAGAGAGGGACAGAGAGAGAGAGAGAGAGAGAGAGAGAGAGAGAGAGAGAGAGAGAGAGAGAGAGAGAGAGAGAGAGAGAGAGAGAGCAGACAGACAGACAGAGAGAGAGAGAGAGAGAGAGAGAGAGAGAGAGAGAGAGAGAGAGAGAGAGAGAGAGAGAGAGAGAGAGAGAGAATCCCCATACTTTAATGAAGACAGTTTCTCCATCCTTGAGGGGGAAATCAATCATTCCAGACCCAGGGACATATACTAGCCTGTGGCGACCTAAATGCCAGAACTGGACAAGAACCTGACACCCTCAGCACACAGGGGGACAAACACCTACCTGGAGGTGACAGCATTCCCCTCCCCATATGCCCCCTAGGCACAACTACGACAACATAACCAACAAAAACGGGTCACGACTCCTGCAGCTCTGTCGCACACTGGGTATGTACATAGTCAATGGTAGGCTTCGAGGGGACTCCTATGGTAGGTACACCTATAGCTCATCTCTTGGCAGTAGTACTGTAGACTACTTTATCACTGACCTCAACCCAGAGTCTCTCAGAGCGTTCACAGTCAGCCCACTGACACCCCTATCAGACCACAGCAAAATCACAGTCTACTTGAACAGAGCAATACTCAATCATGAGGCATCAAAGCCAAAGGAACTGAATAATATTAAGAAATGCTATAGATGGAAGGAAAGTAGTGTTGAAACCTACCAAAAAACAATTAGGAAACAACAAATTCAATCCATTCTAGACAACTTCCTGGACAAAACGTTCCACTGTAATAGTGAAGGTGTAAACTTGGCAGTAGAAAACCTAAACAGTATATTTGACCTCTCAGCTTCCCTATCAAATCTAAAAATCTCTAACAGAAAACCAAAGAAAAGTAATAACAGAGATAAATGGTTTGATGAAGAATGCAAACACCTAAGAAAGAAATTGAGAAACCTATCCAACCAAAAACATAGAGACCCAGAAAACCTGAGCCTTCACTATGGTGAATCACTAAAACAATACAGAAATACACTACGGAAAAAGAAGGAACAGCACGTCAGAAATCAGCTCAATGTAATTGAAGAATCCATAGACTCTAACCACTTCTGGGAAAATTGGAAAACACTAAACAAACAACAACACGAAGAGCTATCTATCCAAAACGGAGATGTATGGGTAAACCACTTCTCCAATCTTTTTGGCCCTATAACAGAGAACAAACAGCAAAAAAATATACATGATCAAATGCAAATCTTAGAATCAACTATTAAAGACTACCAGAACCCACTGGATTCCCCAATTATATTGAATGAACTACAGGACAAAATACAAACCCTCCAACCCAAAAAGTCCTGTGTTGTTGATGGTATCCTCAATGAAATGATAAAATATACAGACCACAAATTTCAATTAGCTATACATAAACTCTTTAACATCATCCTTAGCTCTGGCATCTTCCCCAATATTTGGAACCAAGGATTGATCACCCCAATCCTCAAAAGTTGAGACAAATTTGACCCCAATAACTACCGTGGGATATGCGTCAACAGCAACCTTGGGAAAATCCTCTGCATTATCATTAACAGCAGACTAGTTCATTTCCTCAGTGAAAACAATGTACTGAGCAAATGTCAAATTGGCTTTTTACCAAATTACCGTACGACAGACCACGTATTCACCCTGCACACCCTAATTGACAAACAAACAAACCAAAACAAAGGCAAAGTCTTCTCATGCTTTGTTGATTTCAAAAAGCTTTTGACTCAATTTGGCATGAGGGTCTGCTATACAAATTGATGGAAAGTGGGGTTGGGGGAAAAACATACGACATTATAAAATCCATGTACACAAACAACAAGTGTGCGGTTAAAATTGGCAAAAAACACACACATTTCTTTCCACAGGGCCGTGGGGTGAGACAGGGATGCAGTTTAAGCCCCACCCTCTTCAACATATATATCAACGAATTGGCGAGGGCACTAGAACAGTCTGCAGCACCCGGCCTCACCCTACTAGAATCTGAAGTCAAATGTCTTCTGTTTGCTGATGATCTGGTGATTCTGTCACCAACCAAGGAGGGCCTACAGCAGCACCTAGATCTTCTGCACAGATTCTGTCAGACCTGGGCCCTGACAGTAAATCTCAGTAAGACAAAAATAATGGTGTTCCAAAAAAGGTCCAGTTGCCAGGACCACAAATACAAATTCCATCTAGATACCGTTGCCCTAGAGCACACAAAAAACTATACATACCTCGGCCTAAACATCAGCGCCACAGGTAACTTCCACAAAGCTGTGAACGATCTGAGAGACAAGGCAAGAAGGGCCTTCTATGCCATCAAAAGGAACATAAAATTCAACATACCAATTAGGATCTGGCTAAAAATACTTGAATCAGTTATAGAACCCATTGCCCTTTATGGTTGTGAGGTCTGGGGTCCGCTCACCAACCAAGAATTCACAAAATGGGACAAACACCAAATTGAGACTCTGCATGCAGAATTCTGCAAAAACATCCTCCATGTACAATGAAAAACACCATAATAATAATGCATGCAGAGCAGAATTAGGCTGATACCCGCTACCTGACCACTGCGACTGACCCAAACTTAAGGAAAGCTTTGACTATGTACAGACTCAGTGAGCATGGCCTTGCTATTGAGAAAGGCCGCCGAAGGCAGACCTTGCTCTCGAGAAGACAGGCTATGTGCACACTGCCCACAAAATGAGGTGGAAACTGAGCTGCACTTCCTAACCTCCTGCCAAATGTATGACCATATTAGAGACACATATTTCCCTCAGATTACAGCGATCCACAAAGAATTCGAAAACAAACCCAAATTTGATAAACTCCCTTATCTACTGGGTGAAATACCACAGAGTGCTATCACAGCAGCAATATTTGTGACCTGTTGCCACAAGAAAAGGGCAACCAGTGAAGAACAAACACCATTGTAAATACAACCCATATTTATGTTGATTTATTTTCCCTTTTGTACTTTAACTATTTGCACATTGTTACAACACTGTATATAGACATAATATGACATTTGAAATGTCTTTATTCTTTTGGAACTTTTGTGAGTGTAATGTTTACTGTTAATTTAACTTTTGTTTATGATCTATTTCACTTGTTTTGGCATATGTTTCCCATGCCAATAAAGCCCCTTAAATTGAATTGAATTGAATAGATAGATAAGTCAAGGAGAGGCTGACTGCTACAGACAGAGAGAAATAGATAGATAGTTCAAGGAGAGGCTGACTGCTACAGATGGAGAGAAATAGATAGATAGTTCAAGGAGAGGCTGACTGCTACAGACAGAGAGAAATAGATAGATAGTTCAAGGAGAGGCTGACTGCTACAGACAGAGAGAAATAGATAGATAGTTCAAGGAGAGGCTGACTCGTACAGACAGAGAGAAATAGATAGATAGTTCAAGGAGAGGCTGACTGCTACAGACGGAGAGAAATAGATAGATAGTTCAAGGAGAGGCTGACTCGTACAGACAGAGAGAAATAGATAGATAGTTCAAGGAGAGGCTGACTGCTACAGACGGAGAGAAATAGATAGATAGTTCAAGGAGAGGCTGACTGCTACAGACAGAGAGAAATATATAGATAGTTCAAGGAGAGGCTGACTGCTACAGACAGAGAGAAATATATAGATAGTTCAAGGAGAGGCTGACTGCTACAGACGGAGAGAAATAGATAGATAGTTCAAGGAGAGGCTGACTCGTACAGACAGAGAGAAATAGATAGATAGTTCAAGGAGAGGCTGACTGCTACAGACGGAGAGAAATAGATAGATAGTTCAAGGAGAGGCTGACTGCTACAGACAGAGAGAAATAGATAGATAGTTCAAGGAGAGGCTGACTGCTACAGACGGAGAGAAATAGATAGATAGTTCAAGGAGAGGCTGACTGCTACAGACGGAGAGAAATAGATAGATAGTTCAAGGAGAGGCTGACTGCTACAGACAGAGAGAAATATATAGATAGTTCAAGGAGGGGCTGACTGCTACAGACAGAGATAAATAGATAGATAGTTCAAGGAGAGGCTGACTGCTACAGACAGAGAGAAATATATAGATAGTTCAAGGAGAGGCTGACTGCTACAGACGGAGAGAAATAGATAGATAGTTCAAGGAGAGGCTGACTGCTACAGACAGAGAGAAATAGATAGATAGTTCAAGGAGAGGCTGACTCGTACAGACAGAGAGAAATATATAGATAGTTCAAGGAGAGGCTGACTCGTACAGACAGAGAGAAATAGATAGATAGTTCAAGGAGAGGCTGACTGCTACAGACAGAGAGAAATAGATAGATAGTTCAAGGAGAGGCTGACTGCTACAGACAGAGAGAAATAGATAGATAGTTCAAGGAGAGGCTGACTGCTACAGACAGTGTCACGATTGTTTACTGAAGAAGCAGACCAAGGCGCAGCGTGATAAGCGTACATTTTATTTCGTACACAACACGAACAAAACAACAAACCAAACGATACGTGAAGTCCTAGGTTAATACAAAACAAACCTTACGGAACAAGATCCCATACCGACTAGTGCCAAACAGGCTGCCTAAGTATGGTCCCCAATCAGAGACAACGAGATACAGCTGCCTCTGATTGGGAACCACCCTGGCCAACATAGATCCAAACGATCTAGAACATCAACATAGAAAAACTAAACAATGAAAATCCACACCCTGGCTCAACATTTAAGAGTCCCCAGAGCCAGGGCGTGACAGTACCCCCCCCCAAAGGCGCGGACTGCGACCGCGCCACACAAACACAAGAGGGTAGGGGCCGGGTGGGCATTCCGCCTCGGAGGCGGATCCGGCTCCGGGCGTGACCACCACCCTTTCTCCACCTCCCCGTTGCGCCCCCGGTCCGGTCCGGCCCCGCTGACTGGAGCTGGACCCGACGACGGTGGAACGAATTGTACAAGCTCCGGACTGGAGCCGCTGGCCGGAGCTGGACTGGGCACCGGTGGAGCGGATTACTCTGGCTCCGGAGTGGATCCGCTGACTGGAGTCGGACCGGACCCCGGTGGAGCGGATTGCTCTGGCTCCGGAGTGGAGCAGCTGACCGGTGCCAGACCAGGCACCGGTGGAACAGGCACGGGCCGTGCCGGACTGACGACGCGCACCACTGGCTTGGTGCGGGGAGCAGGAACGGGCCGGACCGGGCTGGCGACGCGCACCACTGGCTTGGTGCGGGGAGCAGGAACAGGCCGGACCGGGCTGACGACGTGCACCACTGGCTTGGTGCGGGGAGCAGATACGGGCCGGACTAGGCTGACGACGCGCACCACAGGCATGGTGCGGGGAGCAGGAACAGGCCGGACTGGGCTGACGACGCGCACCACAGGCTTGGTGCGGGGGAGCAGGAACAGGCCGGACCGGGATGGCGACGCACACCACTTGCTTGGTGCGAGGAGCGGGACTGGGTTTCCTTATAAACCTCCGCTCCCTCTGCTGTCTAACCAGTACCTCTCGCCGTGCCTCTACACTCTCCTTCTCCCTCATGACCAATGGCCCCCGTAACCTGGTGGCCTCCTCTCCTAGTCCACAGATTCGCCCTGTAGCTGCCTCCAGCAGCCCCGTCGTCCAAGCCGTGTGCCCCCCCAAAAAAAATTATTGGGGTTGCCTCTCGCGTGTCCGTCGTCGGCGCCGTTTCTCCTCTCCTGCCTGGGCATTTACCTTTGCCCATGGCCCTCTGTCCGCGAATATCTCCTCCCAGGACCACCATTTGCCCACCTGCGACATCGCCATCTTCTCCTCCTGGGCACGCTGCTTGGACCTCTTATGGTGGGATCTTCTGTCACGATCGTTTACTGAAGAAGCGGACCAAGGCGCAGCGTGATAAGCGTACATTTTATTTCGTACACAACACGCACAAAACAACAAACCAAACGATACGTCCTAGGTTAATACAAAACAAACCTTACGGAACAAGATCCCATACCGACTAGTGCCAAACAGGCTGCCTAAGTATGGTCCCCAATCAGAGACAACGAGATACAGCTGCCTCTGATTGGGAACCACCCTGGCCAACATAGATCCAAACGATCTAGAACATCAACATAGAAAAACTAAACAATGAAAATCCACACCCTGGCTCAACATTTAAGAGTCCCCAGAGCCAGGGCGTGACAGACTGTACTGTAGATGTGTTCCAGGTTTGAGAAATCAAATAAATATAATTCCCACCTATTGACTTTTGTACTGTAACTATTTGCACATCATTACAACACCGTATATGATAATGGCGCCGAAGGAGATGGCTGCCGTTTTACGGGCTCCTAACCAATTGTGTTATTCTGGGTGTTTTTTCGCATTATTTGTAACTTATTTTGTACATAATATTTCTGCCACCGTCTCTTATGACCGAAAAGAGCTTCTGGATATCAGGACAGCGATTACTCACCTCGTACTGGACAAATATTTTTTTCAGACACCCGACAAGGCCCAAATCCCCGTCATTCGCATGAGAAAGAGACGGAGATATCAGGGACGTAGGTCGAGGTGCCTTGTAAGGATCCGGCAGCGAGTGGGTAATCTGCCTCTAAAATCAGTCCTATTAGCCAACGTACAATCATTGGAGAACAAAATAGACAAACTAAGATCACGGATATCTTACCAACAGGACATTAAAAACTGTAATATTTTATGTTTCACCGAGTCGTGGCTGAACGACGACATGGACAACATACAGCTGGCGGGTTATACGCTGCATCGGCAGGATAGAACAGCTGCCTCCGGTAAGACAAGGGGTGGCGGTCTGTGTATATTTGTAAACAACAGCTGGTGCACGAAATCTAATATTAAGGAAGTCTCAAGGTTTTGCTCGCCTGAGGTAGAGTACCTCATGATAAGCTGTAGACCACACTATTAACCAAGAGAGTTTTCATCTATATTCTTCGTAGCTGTTTATTTACCACCACAAACCGATGCTGGCACTAAGACCGCACTCAATGAGCTGTATACGGCCATAAGCAAACAGGAAAACACTCATCCAGAGGCGGCGCTCCTAGTGGCCGGGGACTTTAATGCAGGGAAACTTAAATCCGTTTTACCTAATTTCTACCAGCATGTTAAATGTGCAACCAGAGGGGAAAAAACTCTAGACCACCTTTACTCCACACACAGAGACGCATACAAAGCTCTCCCTCGCCCTCCATTTGGCAAATCTGACCTCCTGATTCCTGCTTACAAGCAAAAACTAAAGCAGGAAGCACCAGTGACTCTGTCAATAAAGAAGTGGTCAGATGATGCAGATGCTAAGCTACAGGACTGTTTTGCTAGCACAGACTGGAACATGTTCCGGGATTCTTCCGATGGCATTGAGGAGTACACCACATCAGTCACCGGCTTCATCAATAAGTGCATCGACGACGTCGTCCCCACAGTGACCGTACGTACATACCCCAACCAGAAGCCATGGATTACAGGCAACATCCGCACTGAGCTAAAGGGTAGAGCTGCCGCTTTCAAAGAGCGGGACTCTAAACCGGACGCTTATAAGAAATCCTGCAATATCCTTCAACGAACCATCAAACAGGCAAAGCGTCAATACAGGACTAAGATTGAATCGTACTACACCGGCTCTGACGCTCGTCGGATGTGGCAGGGCTTGCAAACTATTACAGACTACAAAGGGAAGCACAGCCGCGAGCTGCCCAGTGACACGAGCCTACCAGCTAAATTACTTCTATGCTCCCTTCGAGGCAAGCAACACTGAAGCATGCATGGGAGTATCAGCTGTTCCGGACGACTGTGTGATCATGCTCTCCATAGCCGATGTGAGTAAGACCTTTAAACAGGTCAACATTCACAAGGCCGCAGGGCAAGACGGATTACCAGGACATGTACTCAGAGCATGCACTGACCAACTGGCAAGTGTCTTCACTGACATTTTCAACCTGTCCCTGACTGAGTCTGTAATACCTACATGTTTCAAGCAGACCACCATAGTCCCTGTGCCCAAGAAAGCGAAGGTAACCTGCCTAAATGACTACCGACCCGTAGCACTCACGTCTGTAGCCATGAAGTGCTTTGAAAGGCTGGTCATGGCTCACATCAACACTATTATCCCAGAAACCCTAGACCCACTCCAATTTGCATACCGCCCCAACAGATCCACAGATGATGCAATCTCTATTGCACTCCACACTGCCCTTTCACACCTGGACAAAAGGAACACCTACGTGAGAATACTATTCATTGACTACAGCTCAGCGTTCATCACTAAGCTAAGGACCCTGGGACTAAACACCTCCCTCTGCAACTGGATCCTGGACTTCCTGACGGGCCAGCCCCCAGGTGGTAAGGGTAGGTAACAACACATCTGCCACGCTGATCCTCAACACAGGGGCCCCTCAGGGGTGCGTGCTCAGTCCCCTCCTGTACTCCCTGTTCACCCATGACTGCATGGCCAGGCACGACTCCAACACCATCATTAAGTTTGCCGACGACACAAAAGTGGTAGGCCTGATCACAGACAACGATGAGACAGCCTATAGGGAGGAGGCCAGAGACCTGGTCATGTGGTTCCAGAATAACAACCTCTCCCTCAACGTGATCAAGACAAAGGAGATGATTTTCGACTACAGGAAAAAGAAGAGGACCGAGCATGCCCCCATTCTCATCGACGGGGCTGTAGTGGAGCAGGTTGAGAGCTTCAAGTTCCTTGGTGTCCACATCACCAACGAACTATCATGGTCCAAACACACCAAGACAGTCGTGAAGAGGGCAAGACAAAGCCTATTCCCCCTCAGGAGACTGAAAAGATTTGGCATAGGTACTCAGATCCTCAAAAAGTTCTACAGCTGCACCATCGAGAGCATCCTGACTGGTTGCATCACTGCCTGGTATGGCAACTGCTGGGCCTCCGACCGCAAAGCACTACAGAGGGTAGTGCGTACGGCCCAGTACATCACTGGGGCCAAGCTTCCTGCCATCCAGGACCTCTATACCAGGCGGTGTCAGAGGAAGGCCCTAAAAATTGTCAAAGACTCCAGCCACCCTAGTCATAGACTGTTCTCTCTGCTACCGCATGGCAAGCGGTTACGGAGTGCCAAGTCTAGGTCCAAAAGGCTTCTTAACAGCTTCTACCCCAAAGCCATAAGACTCCTGAACATCTAATGAAATGTCTACCCGGACTATTTGCATTGTCCCCCCCCCCCTTCTAGGAATTCTAGTTCTATGGGAGAAACTGCAGATGGTGCTACTATACCACATTATATCTAGTTTGATACTTTTAGATGGTGAAATGCCTCACCAGGAAGGCTATGAGACTCCTCTGGAAACTCTCCCACTGGAAACAGCTCTTGATGTACTGGAATGTGGACTGCACTGCTCTGTATAGGTTACGCACGCGGTACACGTTACGCGCCAAGATCTGAAATCAATACAGAAATACCGGTTAAAAAGATGCTATGAACAACACAAAATGTCTGCCTGTTTCAGAATAGTTTAGGTAAAACTATGGAGATTAATTTAGCAAACCTTTTTAGAAAACTTTGGATTGTCTTCCATGAATTTCTTCTCCTTTGGTGTGAATGTTCTGATAGCTGCTCTGACCTATAAGTCAGATGGAGAGAGACGGAGGAAGACACTGTTTCAGACACAACTGATGCCAATGAACTGAAAGGGAGTGACTCCAGCAGCACCTCTCTGATTACATCATGGTTAGACCATCTGTCTCTGTGTTGTAGTTGACACCGTGTACACACACACACACACACACACACACACACACACACACACACACGAGACAAACACACAGAGAGACACACACACACACACACACACACACACACACACACACACACACACACACACACACACACACACACACACACACACACACACACACACACACACACACACACACACACACACGAGACAAACACACAGAGAGAACACACACACACACACACACACACACACACACACACACACACACACACACACACACACACACACACACACACACACACACACACACACACACACACACACACACACACAGTAGACATCATTAGTAAACATCATTCCAGATGACCCCACAGCACAGTATCTGACAGGACTGGTCCATCTGTATTAAACAGGACTGGTCCATCTGTATTAAACAGGACTGGTCCATCTGTATTAAACAGGACTGGTCCATCTGTATTAAACAGGACTGGTCCATCTGTATTAAACAGGACTGGTCCATCTGTATTAAACAGGACTGGTCCATCTGTATTAAACAGGACTGGTCCATCTGTATTAAACAGGACTGGTCCATCTAACCCTAACCCTAACCCAGCCCAGTATATGACAGGACAGATGCCTCCCCATGGGCCCTGGCCAAAGGAATAGACTGGAGGGGCATCAGACAGCAGGACTGGACTCACTGGGTTGAAGATGAGCTCCAACTCTAGGGAGATGCTTCCTTTAGACAGACCCCCCAGATCCTCTTTCTTCAGGGGACAGCAGATCTGTTGACCATTGTGGATCTGGAGGGGAGAGAGAGTGTAATGTAATGTACACAGACCAACACTAAGCTGCAACAGTGGATTACTGTCAAATAGAGGGTTAGTCTTAATGATGAAGATATGACCCTATTGTACTGTAAGGCCCTCTTGACTTGAACTCCCATTGATCTAATGAAAATACATATTGATGTAATTTGTAAGATGATTTACGCTACTGACAGAGAGTAGAGGAATGGACACTATACTACTGACAGAGAGTAGAGGAATGGACACTATGCTACTGACAGAGAGTAGAGGAATGGACACTATGCTACTGACAGAGAGTAGAGGAATGGACACTATGCTACTGACAGAGAGTAGAGGAATGGACACTATACTACTGACAGATAGTAGAGGAATGGACACTATACTACTTACAGAGAGTAGAGGAATGGACACTATGCTACTGACAGAGAGTAGAGGAATGGACACTATGCTACTGACAGAGAGTAGAGGAATGGCCACTATACTACTGACAGAGAGTAGAGGAATGGACACTATGCTACTGACAGAGAGTAGAGGAATGGACACTATGCTACTGACAGAGAGTAGAGGAATGGACACTATACTACTGACAGAGAGTAGAGGAATGGACACTATACTACTGACAGAGAGTAGAGGAATGGACACTATGCTACTGACAGAGAGTAGAGGAATGGACACTATGCAGCTTACAGAGAGTAGAGGAATGGACACTATGCTACTGACAGAGAGTAGAGGAATGGCCACTATACTACTGACAGAGAGTAGAGGAATGGACACTATGCTACTGACAGAGAGTAGAGGAATGGACACTATGCTACTGACAGAGAGTAGAGGAATGGACACTATGCTACTGACAGAGAGTAGAGGAATGGCCACTATACTACTGACAGAGAGTAGAGGAATGGACACTATGCTACTGACAGAGAGTAGAGGAATGGACACTATGCTACTGACAGAGAGTAGAGGAATGGACACTATACTACTGACAGAGAGTAGAGGAATGGACACTATACTGCTGACAGAGAGTAGAGGAATGGACACTATGCTACTGACAGAGAGTAGAGGAATGGACACTATGCAGCTTACAGAGAGTAGAGGAATGGACACTATGCTACTGACAGAGAGTAGAGGAATGGCCACTATACTACTGACAGAGAGTAGAGGAATGGACACTATGCTACTGACAGAGAGTAGAGGAATGGACACTATGCTACTGACAGAGAGTAGAGGAATGGACACTATGCTACTTACAGAGAGTAGAGGAATGGACACTATGCTACTGACAGAGAGTAGAGGAATGGACACTATGCTACTGACAGAGAGTAGAGGAATGGACACTATGCTACTGACAGAGAGTAGAGGAATGGACACTATGCTACTGACAGAGAGTAGAGGAATGGCCACTATACTACTTACAGAGAGTAGAGGAATGGACACTATGCTACTGACAGAGAGTAGAGGTATGGACACTATGCTACTTGGATAAGAGCGTCTGCTAAATGACGTAAATGTAAATGTAAATGTTATAGAGAGTAGAGGAATGGCCACTATACTACTGACAGAGAGTAGAGGAATGGCCACTATGCTACTGACAGAGAGTAGAGGAATGGACACTATGCTACTGACAGAGAGTAGAGGAATGGACACTATGCTACTTACAGAGAGTAGAGGAATGGCCACTATACTACTGACAGAGAGTAGAGGAATGGACACTATGCTACTGACAGAGAGTAGAGGAATGGACACTATGCTACTGACAGAGAGCAGAGGAATGGACACTATGCTACTGACAGAGAGTAGAGGTATGGACACTATGCTACTTGGATAAGAGCGTCTGCTAAATGACGTAAATGTAAATGTTATAGAGAGTAGAGGAATGGCCACTATACTACTGACAGAGAGTAGAGGAATGGCCACTATGCTACTGACAGAGAGTAGAGGAATGGACACTATGCTACTGACAGAGAGTAGAGGAATGGACACTATGCTACTTACAGAGAGTAGAGGAATGGCCACTATACTACTGACAGAGAGTAGAGGAATGGACACTATGCTACTGACAGAGAGTAGAGGAATGGACACTATGCTACTGACAGAGAGTAGAGGAATGGACACTATACTACTGACAGAGAGTAGAGGAATGGACACTATGCTACTTACAGAGAGTAGAGGAATGGACACTATGCTACTGACAGAGAGTAGAGGAATGGCCACTATACTACTGACAGAGAGTAGAGGAATGGACACTATGCTACTGACAGAGAGTAGAGGAATGGACACTATGCTACTGACAGAGAGTAGAGGAATGGACACTATGCTACTTACAGAGAGTAGAGGAATGGACACTATGCTACTGACAGAGAGTAGAGGAATGGACACTATGCTACTGACAGAGAGTAGAGGAATGGACACTATGCTACTGACAGAGAGTAGAGGAATGGACACTATGCTACTGACAGAGAGTAGAGGAATGGACACTATGCTACTGACAGAGAGTAGAGGAATGGCCACTATACTACTTACAGAGAGTAGAGGAATGGACACTATGCTACTGACAGAGAGTAGAGGTATGGACACTATGCTACTTGGATAAGAGCGTCTGCTAAATGACGTAAATGTAAATGTAAATGTTATAGAGAGTAGAGGAATGGCCACTATACTACTGACAGAGAGTAGAGGAATGGCCACTATGCTACTGACAGAGAGTAGAGGAATGGACACTATGCTACTGACAGAGAGTAGAGGAATGGACACTATGCTACTTACAGAGAGTAGAGGAATGGCCACTATACTACTGACAGAGAGTAGAGGAATGGACACTATGCTACTGAATGGCCACTTTTCCACTTACAGAGAGTAGAGGAATGGCCACTTTTCCCAGGAAGTCAGGTGCTTTGTCTCCGTCCTCATCAAAGATGGTCAGCTCCAGAACATCATGGACGTCTTTCACTGGGCTGGAGAACAACACATATTAATATAAATACACCATAAACATCAACTGAAATATAAACTGGGATTAGATCAACTGTATGGTTCATATGGCAACTGGCCATCGACTGGTGGGAGAAATATTGGAATACAACAGAACATCTTTAAAGTGAAAGACTTTGCAAGACCACGTTAAATCACGTTTAAAGGGAAACTGAGACGATAAAATGCTGAGCTGGTCGACTGACAAGGTAAAGACTTTGTTCCAGTTGGGGTAGAGGGTTTTATAGATGGTGTGAGTCTGCAGTCTGTCATTCCCTAACTCCAACACACAGAACGGATCACTCTTCCCTGCAAGAGACACAGACACCCACAGCAAGTGTTAGTTTCTATATACAGCATTTCTGTGTGATAAAATGTAGTGCAACACTGAAGGATCTAGCTAGTTCTACAGTGAAATAAAGAAGTTAACATTAACAGAGTGATAGTGCTTCTTACCATTTAAATCAGCTGCCAACAGATCAGTAGCCTTGATAACCTTGACTTGAAGGAAACCAACATCCCGGAGGTTCTTGAAGGAACTTTTGAAACTCTGAGGGGAGAACAACACCAGAACAAAAAGCCTGTTAACTACAGTAAAACCAGAACCAGAATGGTTAACTACAGTAACACCAGAACGGTTAACTACAGTAACACCAGACAGGGTTAACTACAGTAACACCAGAACGGTTAACTACAGTAACACCAGACAGGGTTAACTACAGTAAAACCAGAACGGTTAACTACAGTAACACCAGACAGGGTTAACTACAGTAACACCAGAACGGTTAACTACAGTAACACCAGAACGGTTAACTACAGTAACACCAGAACGGTTAACTACAGTAACACCAGAACGGTTAACTACAGTAACACCAGACAGGGTTAACTACAGTAACACCAGAACGGTTAACTACAGTAACACCAGAACGGTTAACTACAGTAACACCAGAACGGTTAACTACAGTAACACCAGACAGGGTTAACTACAGTAACACCAGAACGGTTAACTACAGTAACACCAGAACGGTTAACTACAGTAACACCAGAACAAAAAGCCTGTTAACTACAGTAAAACCAGAACCAGAATGGTTAACTACAGTAAAACCAGAACGGTTAACTACAGTAACACCAGAACGGTTAACTACAGTAACACCAGAAGGGTTAACTACAGTAACACCAGAACGGTTAACTACAGTAACACCAGAACGGTTAACTACAGTAACACCAGAACGGTTAACTACAGTAACACCAGAACGGTTAACTACAGTAACACCAGACAGGGTTAACTACAGTAACACCAGAACGGTTAACTACAGTAACACCAGAACGGTTAACTACAGTAACACCAGACAGGGTTAACTACAGTAACACCAGAATGGTTAACTACAGTAACACCAGAACGGTTAACTACAGTAACACCAGAACGGTTAACTACAGTAACACCAGAACGGTTAACTACAGTAACACCAGAAGGGTTAACTACAGTAACACCAGAACGGTTAACTACAGTAAAACCACAACGGTTAACTACAGTAACACCAGAACGGTTAACTACAGTAACACCAGACAGGGTTAACTACAGTAACACGAGACAGGGTTAACTACAGTAACACCAGAACGGTTAACTACAGTAACACCAGACAGGGTTAACTACAGTAACACCAGAACGGTTAACTACAGTAACACCAGAACGGTTAACTACAGTAACACCAGAAGGGTTAACTACAGTAACACCAGAACGGTTAACTACAGTAAAACCACAACGGTTAACTACAGTAACACCAGAAGGGTTAACTACAGTAACACCAGAACGGTTAACTACAGTAACACGAGACAGGGTTAACTACAGTAACACCAGAACGGTTAACTACAGTAACACCAGAACGGTTAACTACAGTAACACCAGAACGGTTAACTACAGTAACACCAGAACGGTTAACTACAGTAACACCAGAACGGTTAACTACAGTAACACCAGAACGGTTAACTACAGTAACACCAGAACGGTTAACTACAGTAAAACCAGAACGGTTAACTACAGTAACACCAGAACGGTTAACTACGGTAACACCAGACAGGGTTAACTACAGTAACACCAGAACGGTTAACTACAGTAACACCAGAACGGTTAACTACAGTAACACCAGAACGGTTAACTACGGTGACACCAGACAGGGTTAACTACAGTAACACCAGAACGGTTAACTACAGTAAAACCAGAACGGTTAACTACAGTAACACCAGAACGGTTAACTACGGTAACACCAGACAGGGTTAACTACAGTAACACCAGAACGGTTAACTACATTAACACCAGAACGGTTAACTACAGTAACACCAGAACGGTTAACTACAGTAACACCAGAACGGTTAACTACAGTAACACCAGAACGGTTAACTACAGTAACACCAGAAGGGTTAACTACAGTAAAACCAGAACGGTTAACTACAGTAAAACCAGAAGGGTTAACTACAGTAACACCAGACAGGGTTAACTACAATAACACCAGAACGGTTAACTACAGTAACACCAGAACGGTTAACTACAGTAACACCAGAACGGTTAACTACAGTAACACCAGAACGGTTAACTACAGTAACACGAGACAGGGTTAACTACAGTAACACCAGAACGGTTAACTACAGTAAAACCAGACAGGGTTAACTACAGTAACACCAGAACGGTTAACTACAGTAACACCAGAACGGTTAACTACAGTAACACCAGACAGGGTTAACTACAGTAACACCAGACAGGGTTAACTACAGTAACACCAGAACGGTTAACTACAGTAACACCAGAACGGTTAACTACAGTAACACCAGAACGGTTAACTACAGTAACACCAGAACGGTTAACTACAGTAACACCAGACAGGGTTAACTACAGTAACACCAGAACGGTTAACTACAGTAACACCAGACAGGGTTAACTACAGTAACACCAGACAGGGTTAACTACAGTAACACCAGACAGGGTTAACTACAGTAACACCAGAACGGTTAACTACAGTAACACCAGACAGGGTTAACTACAGTAACACCAGACAGGGTTAACTACAGTAACACCAGAACGGTTAACTACAGTAACACCAGAACGGTTAACTACAGTAACACCAGACAGGGTTAACTACAGTAACACCAGAACGGTTAACTACAGTAACACCAGAAGGGTTAACTACAGTAACACCAGAACGGTTAACTACAGTAACACCAGACAGGGTTAACTACAGTAACACCAGAACGGTTAACTACAGTAACACCAGAAGGGTTAACTACAGTAACACCAGAACGGTTAACTACAGTAACACCAGACAGGGTTAACTACAGTAACACCAGAACGGTTAACTACAGTAACACCAGAAGGGTTAACTACAGTAACACCAGACAGGGTTAACTACAGTAACACCAGAACGGTTAACTACAGTAACACCAGAACGGTTAACTACAGTAACACCAGAACGGTTAACTACAGTAACACCAGAACGGTTAACTACAGTAACACCAGAACGGTTAACTACAGTAACACCAGAACGGTTAACTACAGTAACACCAGAACGGTTAACTACAGTAAAACCAGAACGGTTAACTACAGTAACACCAGAACAGTTAACTACAGTAACACCAGACAGGGTTAACTACAGTAACACCAGACAGGGTTAACTACAGTAACACCAGAACGGTTAACTACAGTAACACCAGAACGGTTAACTACAGTAACACCAGAACGGTTAACTACAGTAACACCAGACAGGGTTAACTACAGTAACACCAGAACGGTTAACTACAGTAACACCAGAACGGTTAACTACAGTAACACCAGAACGGTTAACTACAGTAACACCAGAACGGTTAACTACAGTAAAACCAGAACGGTTAACTACAGTAAAACCAGAACGGTTAACTACAGTAACACCAGAACGGTTAACTACAGTAACACCAGAACGGTTAACTACAGTAACACCAGAACGGTTAACTACAGTAACACCAGAACGGTTAACTACAGTAAAACCAGAACGGTTAACTACAGTAACACCAGAACGGTTAACTACAGTAACACCAGAACGGTTAACTACAGTAACACCAGACAGGGTTAACTACAGTAACACCAGACAGGGTTAACTACAGTAACACCAGAACGGTTAACTACAGTAACACCAGACAGGGTTAACTACAGTAACACCAGAACGGTTAACTACAGTAACACCAGAACGGTTAACTACGGTAACACCAGACAGGGTTAACTACAGTAACACCAGAACGGTTAACTACAGTAACACCAGAACGGTTAACTACGGTAACACCAGACATGGCTGTAATATCAATAGGAGGGTTAGGGTTAGGGTTAGGGTTAGCCTGTGTGATTGGTTGTTATTCTGTCTCTCACTGATCAAATAAACCTACCATTACAATTATAGACTGATCATGTCTTTGTCAGTGGGCAAACGACCAAAATCAGCAGGGGATCAAATACTTTTTTCCCTCACTGTATATCTGAGAAGAGTGAGGTATATTAATAATATATTATTATAATCATTATATGACAGTACTGACGTATCTATAACTGAGAGCAGTGAGGTATATCACTGTATAATATATTATTATAATCATTATATGACAGTACTGACGTATCTATAACTGAGAGCAGTGAGGTATATCACTGTATAATATATTATTATTATTATAATATGACAGTACTGACGTATTTCTCCCATAAGAACAGTGAGGTAACAGTACTGACGTATTTCTCCCATAAGAACAGTGAGGTAACAGTACTGACGTATTTCTCCAATAAGAACAGTGAGGTAACAGTACTGACGTATTTCTCCAATAAGAACAGTGAGGTAACAGTACTGACGTATTTCTCCAATAAGAACAGTGAGGTAACAGTACTGACGTATTTCTCCCATAAGAACAGTGAGGTAACAGTACTGACGTATTTCTCCCATAAGAACAGTGAGGTAACAGTACTGACGTATTTCTCCAGTGTGTTCTCTCTCTCCTGATGCTCCTCGGGGGACGGGGCACACATGTCGGAGATGGAGACACCACTACACGTGCTCAGTGTGATCAGGAAGACCACCCGACCTTTTCCCTCTTCCAGAACCCGCGTGAACAGCTGAGACTGGTTGGGTAGAACACTGGACAGGTCCACCTCACACCTGATACACACACACACACACACACACACACACACACACACACACACACACACACACACACACACACACACAGAGAGACAGAACACACACACACACACACACACACACAGACAGAGACAGAACACACACACACACACACACACACACACAGAGAGACAGAACACACACATCAACAATATGTTGCAGTATGGTTTGGTTCATACATGGTGGAAAGGTTCTTCTTATGCATTTGCAAGGAAAAGAGACAAAGTTGAGGGCTGAAAGACGACAAATCAGTGGTACCATTCACTAGACATCATAACGATTCTAAAGTGATCCAGAATGACCCATGTTGTAACTCACAAATCAGTGGTACCATTCACTAGACATCATAACGATTCTAAAGTGATCCAGAATGACCCATGTTGTAACTCACAAATCAGTGGTACCATTCACTAGACATCATAACGATTCTAAAGTGATCCAGAATGACCCATGTTGTAACTCACAAATCAGTGGTACCATTCACTAGACATCATAACGATTCTAAAGTGATCCAGAATGACCCATGTTGTAACTCACAAATCAGTGGTACCATTCACTAGACATCATAACGATTCTAAAGTGATCCAGAATGACCCATGTTGTAACTCACAAATCAGTGGTACCATTCACTAGACATCATAACGATTCTAAAGTGATCCAGAATGACCCATGTTGTAACTCACAAATCAGTGGTACCATTCACTAGACATCATAACGATTCTAAAGTGATCCAGAATGACCCATGTTGTAACTCACAAATCAGTGGTACCATTCACTAGACATCATAACGATTCTAAAGTGATCCAGAATGACCCATGTTGTAACTCACAAATCAGTGGTACCATTCACTAGACATCATAACGATTCTAAAGTGATCCAGAATGACCCATGTTGTAACTCACAAATCAGTGGTACCATTCACTTGACATCATAACGATCACTGATCATAATCTTGATGTGATTGGCCTGACTGAAACATGGCTTAAGCCTGATGAATTTACTGTGTTAAATGAGGCCTCACCTCCTGGTTACACTAGTGACCATATTCCCCGTGCATCCCGCAAAGGCGGAGGTGTTGCTAACATTTACGATAGCAAATTTCAATTTACAAAAAAAAAATGGCGTTTTCGTCTTTTGAGCTTCTAGTCATGAAATCTATGCAGCCTACTCAATCACTTTTTATAGCTACTGTTTACAGGCCTCCTGGGCCATATACAGCGTTCCTCTCTGAGTTTCCTGAATTCCTATCAGACCTTGTAGTCATAGCAGATCATATTCTAATTTTTGGTGATTTTAATATTCACATGGAGAAGTCCACAGACCCACTCCAAAAGTCTTTCGGAGCCATCATCGACTCAGTGGGTTTTGTCCAACATGTCTCTGGACCTACTCACTGCCACAGTCATACTCTGGACCTAGTTTTGTCCCATGGAATAAAGGTTGTAGATCTTAATGTTTTTCCACAAAATCCTGGACTATCGGACCACCATTTTATTACGTTTGCAATCGCAACAAATAATCTGCTCAGACCCCAACCAAGGAGCATCAAAAGTCGTGCTATAAATTCTCAGACAACACAAAAATTCCTTGATGCCCTTCCAGACTCCTTCTGCCTACCCAAGGACGTCAGAGGACAAAAATCAGTTAACCACTTAACTGAGGAACTCAATTTAACCTTGCGCAATACCCTAGATGCAGTTGCACCCCTAAAAACGAAAAACATTTGTCATAAGAAACTAGCTCCCTGGTATACAGAAAATACCCGAGCTTTGAAGCAAGCTTCCAGGAAATTGGAACGGAAATGGCGCCACACCAAACTGGAAGTCTTCCGACTAGCTTGGAAAGACAGTACCGTGTAGTACCGAAGAGCCCTCACTGCTGCTCGATCATCCTACTTTTCCAACTTAATCGAGGAAAATAAGAACAATCCAAAATTTCTTTTTGATACTGTTGCAAAGCTAACTAAAAAGCAGCATTCCCCAAGAGAGGATGGCTTTCACTTCAGCAGTAATAAATTCATGAACTTCTTTGAGGAAAAGATCATGACCATTAGAAAGCAAATTACGGACTCCTCTTTGAATCTGCGTATTCCTCCAGGGCTTAGCTGTCCTGGATCTGCACAGCTCTGCGAGGGCCTGGGATCGGGAGAGACACTTAAGTGTTTTAGTACTATATCTCTTGACACAATGATGAAAATAATCATGGCCTCAAAACCTTCAAGCTGCATACTGGATCCTATTCCTACTAAACTGCTGAAGGAGCTGCTTCCTGTGCTTGGCCCTCCTATGTTGAACATAATAAACAGCTCTCTATCCACCGGATGTGTACCAAACTCACTAAAAGTGGCAGTGATAAAGCCTCTCTTGAAAAAGCCAAACCTTGACCCGGAAAATATAAAAAAACTATCGGCCTATATCGAATCTTCCATTCCTCTCAAAAATTTTTGAAAAAGCTGTTGCACAGCAACTCACTGCCTTTCTGAAGACAAACAATGTATACGAAATGCTTCAGTCTGGTTTTAGACCCCATCATAGCACTGAGACTGCACTTGTGAAGGTGGTAAATGACCTTTTAATGGCGTCAGACCGAGGCTCTGCATCTGTCCTCGTGCTACTAGACCTTAGTGCTGCCTTTGACACCATCGATCACCACATTCTTTTGGAGAGACTGGAAACCCAAATTGGTCTACACGGACAAGTTCTGGCCTGGTTTAGATCTTACCTGTCGGAAAGATATCAGTTTGTCTCTGTGAATGGTCTGTCCTCCGACAAATCAACTGTACATTTCGGTGTTCCTCAAGGTTCCGTTTTAGGACCACTATTGTTTTCACTATATATTTTACCTCTTGGGGATGTTATTCGAAAACATAATGTTAACTTTCACTGCTATGCGGATGACACACAGCTGTACATTTCAATGAAACATGGTGAAGCCCCAAAATTGCCCTCGCTAGAAGCCTGTGTTTCAGACATAAGGAAGTGGATGGCTGAAAACTTTCTACTTTTAAACTCGGACAAAACAGAGATGCTTGTTCTAGGTCCCAAGAAACAAAGAGATCTTCTGTTAAATCTGACAATTCATCTTGATGGTTGTAAAGTCGTCTCAAATAAAACTGTGAAGGACCTCGGCGTTATTCTTGACCCTGATCTCTCTTTTGACGAACATATCAAGACTGTTTCAAGGACAGCTTTTTTCCATCTACGTAACATTGCAAAAATCAGAAATTTTCTGTCCAAAAATGATGCAGAAAAATTAATCCATGCATTTGTTACTTCTAGGTTAGACTACTGCAATGCTCTACTTTCCGGCTACCCGGATAAAGCACTAAATAAACTTCAGTTAGTGCTAAATACGGCTGCTAGAATCCTGACTAGAACCAAGAAATTTGATCATATTACTCCAGTGCTAGCTTCCCTACACTGGCTTCCTGTTAAGGCAAGGGCTGATTTCAAGGTTTTACTGTTAACCTATAAAGCGTTACATGGGCTTGCTCCTACCTATCTTTCCGAGTTGGTCCTGCCGTACATACCAATACGTACGCTATGGTCACAAGACGCAGGCCTCCTAATTGTCCCTAAAATTTCTAAGCAAACAGCGGGAGGCAGGGCTTTCTCCTATAGATCTCCATTTTTATGGAACAGTCTGCCTACCCATGTGAGAGACGCAGACTCGGTCTCAACCTTTAAGTCTTTACTGAAGACTTATCTCTTCAGTAGGTCATATGATTGAGTGTAGTCTGGCCCAGGAGTGTGAAGGTGAACGGAAAGGCTCTGGAGCAACGAACAGCCCTTGCTGTCTCTGCCAGGCCGGTTCCCCTCTCTCCACTGGGGTTCTCTGCCTCTAACCCTGTTACAGGGGCTGAGTCACTGGCTTGCTGGTGCTCTTTCATGCCGTCCCTAGGAGGGGTGCGTCACTTGAGTGGGTTGAGTTACTGACGTGATCTTCCTGTCTGGGTTGGCGCCCCCCCTTGGTTTGTGCTGTGGTGGAGACCTCTGTGGGCTATACTCGGCCTTGTCTCAGGATTGTAAGTTGGTGGTTGAGGATATCCCTCTAGTGGTGCGGGGGCTGTGCTTTGGCAGAGTGGGTGGGGTTATATCCTTCCTGTTTGGCCCTGTCCGGGGTTTCTTCGGATGGGGCCACAGTGTCTCCGGACCGCTCCTGTCTCAGCCTCCAGTATTTATGCTGCAGTAGTTTATGTGTCGGGGGCTGGGGTTAGTTGGTTATACCTGGAGTACTTCTCCTGTCTTATCCAGTGTCCTGTGTGAATTTAAGTATGCTCTCTCTAATTCTCTCGTTCTCTCTTTCTCTCTGAGAACCTGAGCCCTAGGACCATACGTCAGGACTACCGGGCATGCTGACACCTTGCTGTCCCCAGTCCGCCTGGCCTTGCTGCTATTCCAGTTTCAACTGTTCTGCCTGCGGTTACGAAACCCCTACCTGTCCCAGACCTGCTGTTTTCAACTCTTAATGATCGGCTATGAAAAGCCAACTGAGAGACCTGAGCCCTAGGACCATACGTCGGGACTACCGGCCGTGGTGACTCCTTGCTGTCCCCAGTCCGCCTGGCCTTGCTGCTATTCCAGTTTCAACTGTTCTGCCTGCGGTTATGGAACCTCTACCTGTCCCAGACCTGCTGTTTTCAACTCTTAATGATCGGCTATGAAAAGCCAACTGAGATTTATTCCTGATTATTATTTGACCATGCTTGTCACTTATGAACATTTTTGAACATCTTGGCATGGTTCTGTTATAATCTCCACCCGGCACAGCCAGAAGAGGACTGGCCACCCCTCATAGCCTGGTTCCTCTCTAGGTTTCTTCCTAGGTTTTGGCCTTTCTAGGGAGTTTTTCCTAGCCACCGTGCTTCTACACCTGCATTACTAGCTGTTTGGGGTTTTAGGCTGGGTTTCTGTACAGCACTTCGAGATATTAGCTGATGTACGAAGGGCTATATAAAATAAAATTGATTGATTGATTGATTGATTCTAAAGTGATCCAGAATGACCCATGTTGTAACTCACAAATCAGTGGTACCATTCACTTGACATCATAACGATTCTAAAGTGATCCAGAATGACCCATGTTGTAACTCACAAATCAGTGGTACCATTCACTTGACATCATAACGATTCTAAAGTGATCCAGAATGACCCATGTTGTAACTCACAAATCAGTGGTACCATTCACTAGACATCATAACGATTCTAAAGTGATCCAGAATGACCCATGTTGTAACACACAAATCAGTGGTACCATTCACTAGACATCATAACGATTCTAAAGTGATCCAGAATGACCCATGTTGTAACTCACAAATCAGTGGTACCATTCACTAGACATCATAACGATTCTAAAGTGATCCAGAATGACCCATGTTGTAACACACAAATCAGTGGTACCATTCACTAGACATCATAACGATTCTAAAGTGATCCAGAATGACCCATGTTGTAACTCACAAATCAGTGGTACCATTCACTAGACATCATAACGATTCTAAAGTGATCCAGAATGACCCATGTTGTAACACACAAATCAGTGGTACCATTCACTAGACATCATAACGATTCTAAAGTGATCCAGAATGACCCATGTTGTAACTCACAAATCAGTGGTACCATTCACTAGACATCATAACGATTCTAAAGTGATCCAGAATGACCCATGTTGTAACTCACAAATCAGTGGTACCATTCACTAGACATCATAACGATTCTAAAGTGATCCAGAATGACCCATGTTGTAACTCACAAATCAGTGGTACCATTCACTAGACATCATAACGATTCTAAAGTGATCCAGAATGACCCATGTTGTAACTCACAAATCAGTGGTACCATTCACTAGACATCATAACGATTCTAAAGTGATCCAGAATGACCCATGTTGTAACTCACAAATCAGTGGTACCATTCACTAGACATCATAACGATTCTAAAGTGATCCAGAATGACCCATGTTGTAACACACAAATCAGTGGTACCATTCACTAGACATCATAACGATTCTAAAGTGATCCAGAATGACCCATGTTGTAACTCACAAATCAGTGGTACCATTCACTAGACATCATAACGATTCTAAAGTGATCCAGAATGACCCATGTTGTAACTCACAAATCAGTGGTACCATTCACTAGACATCATAACGATTCTAAAGTGATCCAGAATGACCCATGTTGTAACTCACAAATCAGTGGTACCATTCACTAGACATCATAACGATTCTAAAGTGATCCAGAATGACCCATGTTGTAACTCACAAATCAGTGGTACCATTCACTAGACATCATAACGATTCTAAAGGGATCCAGAATGACCCATGTTGTAACTCACATGCCGTAACACTCCTCATATTTGCGTCCCTCTTTGTTCCAGACCTCTATCTCCAGAACCCCAGGACCATCCGGGAACCGGTTGAAGTCAAACCTCTCCCTCCACTGGGGGTTGGCCTTCTTGGGCTGGTTCTGAACACAGGAGGGGAGAGAGGACTTAGAGGCAGAGAGAGTGTGTGTGTGTGTGTGTGATCGTGTGTGTGTATGTGTGCGTGAGAGTGTGTGTGTATGTGTGTGTATGTGTGTGTGATCGTGTGAGTGTATGTGTGTGTATTTGTGCGTGAGAGTGTGTGTGTGTGCGTGAGAGTGTGTGTGTATGTGTGTGTGTATGTGTGTGTGTGATAGTGTGTATGTTTGTCCTCATCCATTCTCCTACCCTGCTCCTGTATCTCTGCTCCCCCAGTCTGAATCGTACAAACAGCTCTCCAGGTCCGTCCTGTGGCAGGTCCTGCCCCTCCACCAGGGTCACCCTCACGACACCTGACCACAGCTGGGACTTCCTCAGAGACTCTGAGAGACGACCACTCTGGGCCACTGGAGACTGGAGGGAGGAAGAGGAGGACAGGACAGTCAGTGATAGACGACCACTCTGGGCCACTGGAGACTGGAGGGAGGAAGAGGAGGACAGGACAGTCAGTGATAGACGACCACTCTGGGCCACTGGAGACTGGAGGGAGGAAGAGGACAGGACAGTCAGTGATAGACGACCACTCTGGGCCACTGGAGACTGGAGGGAGGAAGAGGAGGACAGGACAGTCAGTGATAGACGACCACTCTGGGCCACTGGAGACTGGAGGGAGGAAGAGGAGGACAGGACAGTCAGTGATAGACGACCACTCTGGGCCACTGGAGACTGGAGGGAGGAAGAGGACAGGACAGTCAGTGATAGACGACCACTCTGGGCCACTGGAGACTGGAGGGAGGAAGAGGAGGACAGGACAGTCAGTGATAGACGACCACTCTGGGCCACTGGAGACTGGAGGGAGGAAGAGGAGGACAGGACAGTCAGTGATAGACGACCACTCTGGGCCACTGGAGACTGGAGGGAGGAAGAGGAGGACAGGACAGTCAGTGATAGACGACCACTCTGGGCCACTGGAGACTGGAGGGAGGAAGAGGACAGGACAGTCAGTGATAGACGACCACTCTGGGCCACTGGAGACTGGAGGGAGGAAGAGGACAGGACAGTCAGTGATAGACGACCACTCTGGGCCACTGGAGACTGGAGGGAGGAAGAGGAGGACAGGACAGTCAGTGATAGACGACCACTCTGGGCCACTGGAGACTGGAGGGAGGAAGAGGAGGACAGGACAGTCAGTTCTATTGATAACCTGTTCAGATAACATGCTATATCAGCAGTACTATACATTGTGTTATAGCACAGATAAGCATGAGGTAGGAATACTAGTTGTATTGATCTTGATACTCATATAATAATTGACCCACTTTAATAATACTGTAATAACAGCAGCCAGTGAATGACTTCATCAATCAGACACACAGACAGAAGCAGGCTAGTCTTCTGACTTCAGCCTCCAAAACGGCACCCTATTCCCTATACAGTGTGCAGTATATTCCCCTCAGTGCTC
Organism: Coregonus clupeaformis; assembly: GCF_020615455.1. Classification (NCBI taxonomy): domain Eukaryota; kingdom Metazoa; phylum Chordata; class Actinopteri; order Salmoniformes; family Salmonidae; genus Coregonus; species Coregonus clupeaformis. Next base: position 924,905 of record NW_025533505.1, on the reverse strand, counting down.
TGGTCTAAAGTAGTGCACTATGTAGGGAATAGGGTGCCGTTTGTGATGCAGACTAAGACTCATCATGAGATAGAGAAATATATTTAGCTCCTATTCAATTCAGCAGGTTGAGCAGCAGTATCTTCAGTGACACAAATTGCACCCTATTCCCTATGTAGTGCACTACTTTAGACCAGAGAATGGTACCCTATTCCCTATATAGTGCACTACTTTAGACCAGAGAATGACACCCTATTCCCTATATAGTGCACTACTTTAGACCAGAGAATGGCACCCTATTCCCTATGTAGTGCACTACTTTAGACCAGAGAATGGTACCCTATTCCCTATATAGTGCACTACTTTAGACCAGAGAATGGTACCCTATTCCCTATGTAGTGCACTACTTTAGACCAGGTACCATGGGGAATAGGGTGCCATTTGGGACGCGGCACCTGTCTCAGAGCAATCATCTTCTGGCTCTACCTGAGCTTAATTACAAATGCAGGGGAGAAAATGATGTTTAAATAACTGTTTCATATGGTACGCACATAGCGGAGGACAACAAACTGAAAAGAAATAGAACTAACCTGCTACATGTTGTCTTTAACATCATCAAATCAAACAATATATCATTCATTTAATTTAAAGTTATTAGTAGGGTTGTGGCAGTAACTTATTCTAAAACACTAAACGGTTTCTTGGTGGTATACTGCCCTCTAGGTTTCTTGGTGGTATACTGCCCTCTAGGTTTCTTGGTGGTATACTGCCCTCTAGGTTTCTTGGTGGTATACTGTCCTCTAGGTTTCTTGGTGGTATACTGTCCTCTAGGTTTCTTGGTGGTATACTGCCCTCTAGGTTTCTTGGTGGTATACTGCCCTCTAGGTTTCTTGGTGGTATACTGTCCTCTAGGTTTCTTGGTGGTATACTGCCCTCTAGGTTTCTTGGTGGTATACTGCCCTCTAGGTTTCTTGGTGGTATACTGCCCTCTAGGTTTCTTGGTGGTATACTGCCCTCTAGGTTTCTTGGTGGTATACTGTCCTCTAGGTTTCTTGGTGGTATACTGCCCTCTAGGTTTCTTGGTGGTATACTGTCCTCTAGGTTTCTTGGTGGTATACTGCCCTCTAGGTTTCTTGGTGGTATACTGTCCTCTAGGTTTCTTGGTGGTATACTGCCCTCTAGGTTTCTTGGTGGTATACTGCCCTCTAGGTTTCTTGGTGGTATACTGCCCTCTAGGTTTCTTGGTGCTATACTGCCCTCTAGGTTTCTTGGTGGTATACTGCCCTCTAGGTTTCTTGGTGGTATACTGCCCTCTAGGTTTCTTGGTGGTATACTGCCCTCTAGGTTTCTTGGTGGTATACTGTCCTCTAGGTTTCTTGGTGGTATACTGCCCTCTAGGTTTCTTGGTGGTATACTGCCCTCTAGGTTTCTTGGTGGTATACTGCCCTCTAGGTTTCTTGGTGGTATACTGCCCTCTAGGTTTCTTGGTGGTATACTGCCCTCTAGGTTTCTTGGTGGTATACTGCCCTCTAGGTTTCTTGGTGGTATACTGCCCTCTAGGTTTCTTGGTGGTATACTGTCCTCTAGGTTTCTTGGTGGTATACTGTCCTCTAGGTTTCTTGGTGGTATACTGCCCTCTAGTGTAGAAATAAAAAGGACCAATGTCCAGCTTTTATGGGACCGTAATTCAGTTCATCTAAATGAATTGTTTCAATTATGTGCAACTGTGAGTTTTGGATCATAAGTCATTAAATAGGGGTGTTAGTACACTAGAGTTGATATAGTATATTAGGGTTAGGGTTAACTGTGAGTTTTGGATCATAAGTGATTAAATAGGGGTGTTGGTACACTAGAGTTGATATAGTATATTAGGGTTAGGGTTAACTGTGAGTTTTGGATCATAAGTGATTAAATAGGGGTGTTAGTACACTAGAGTTGATATAGTATATTAGGGTTAGGGTTAACTGTGAGTTTTGGATCATAAGTGATTAAATAGGGGTGTTGGTACACTAGAGTTGATATAGTATATTAGGGTTAGGGTTAACTGTGAGTTTTGGATCATAAGTGATTAAATAGGGGTGTTGGTACTCTAGAGTTGATATAGTATATTAGGGTTAGGGTTAACTGTGAGTTTTGGATCATAAGTGATTAAATAGGGGTGTTGGTACACTAGAGTTGATATAGTATATTAGGGTTAGGGTTAACTGTGAGTTTTGGATCATAAGTGATTAAATAGGGGTGTTAGTACACTAGAGTTGATATAGTATATTTGGTTGACTCACCCTGATACTCCTCTTCCTCTTAGGCCACTTCTGCAACAGCAAAACAGAACAACACACTGGCACAGTTAGTAGAGGAACAACAGAACAACACACTGGCACAGTTAGTAGAGGAACAACAGAACAGCACACTGTCTCCGTTAGTAGAGGAACAACAGAACAACACACTGTCACAGTTAGTAGAGGAACAACAGAACAACACACTGTCTCAGTTAGTAGAGGAACAACAGAACAACACACTGGCACAGTTAGTAGAGGAACAACAGAACAACACACTGTCTCAGTTAGTAGAGGAACAACAGAACAACACACTGGCACAGTTAGTAGAGGAACAACAGAACAACACACTGGCACAGTTAGTAGAGGAACAACAGAACAACACACTGGCACAGTTAGTAGAGGAACAACAGAACAACACACTGGCACAGTTAGTAGAGGAACAACAGAACAGCACACTGGCACAGTTAGTAGAGGAACAACAGAACAACACACTGGCACAGTTAGTAGAGGAACAACAGAACAACACACTGTCTCAGTTAGTAGAGGAACAACAGAACAACACACTGTCTCAGTTAGTAGAGGAACAACAGAACAACACACTGGCACAGTTAGTAGAGGAACAACAGAACAACACACTGTCTCAGTTAGTAGAGGAACAACAGAACAACACACTGGCACAGTTAGTAGAGGAACAACAGAACAACACACTGGCACAGTTAGTAGAGGAACAACAGAACAACACACTGGCACAGTTAGTAGAGGAACAACAGAACAACACACTGGCACAGTTAGTAGAGGAACAACATAACAACACACTGGCACAGTTCGTAGAGGAACAACAGAACAACACACTGGCACAGTTAGTAGAGGAACAACAGAACAACACACTGGCACAGTTAGTAGAGGAACAACAGAACAACACACTGTCTCAGTTAGTAGAGGAACAACAGAACAACACACTGGCACAGTTAGTAGAGGAACAACAGAACAACACACTGGCACAGTTAGTAGAGGAACAACAGAACAACACACTGGCACAGTTAGTAGAGGAACAACAGAACAACACACTGTCTCAGTTAGTAGAGGAACAACAGAACAACACACTGGCACAGTTAGTAGAGGAACAACAGAACAACACACTGTCTCAGTTAGTAGAGGAACAACAGAACAACACACTGTCTCAGTTAGTAGAGGAACAACAGAACAACACACTGGCACAGTTAGTAGAGGAACAACAGAACAACACACTGGCACAGTTAGTAGAGGAACAACAGAACAACACACTGGCACAGTTAGTAGAGGAACAACAGAACAACACACTGGCACAGTTAGTAGAGGAACAACAGAACAACACACTGGCACAGTTAGTAGAGGAACAACAGAACAACACACTGGCACAGTTAGTAGAGGAACAACAGAACAACACACTGGCACAGTTAGTAGAGGAACAACAGAACAACACACTGGCACAGTTAGTAGAGGAACAACAGAACAACACACTGGCACAGTTAGTAGAGGAACAACATAACAACACACTGGCACAGTTCGTAGAGGAACAACAGAACAACACACTGGCACAGTTAGTAGAGGAACAACAGAACAACACACTGGCACAGTTAGTAGAGGAACAACAGAACAACACACTGGCACAGTTAGTAGAGGAACAACAGAACAACACACTGGCACAGTTAGTAGAGGAACAACAGAACAACACACTGGCACAGTTAGTAGAGGAACAACAGAACAACACACTGGCACAGTTAGTAGAGGAACAACATAACAACACACTGGCACAGTTCGTAGAGGAACAACAGAACAACACACTGGCACAGTTAGTAGAGGAACAACAGAACAACACACTGGCACAGTTAGTAGAGGAACAACAGAACAACACACTGTCTCAGTTAGTAGAGGAACAACAGAACAACACACTGGCACAGTTAGTAGAGGAACAACAGAACAACACACTGGCACAGTTAGTAGAGGAACAACAGAACAACACACTGGCACAGTTAGTAGAGGAACAACAGAACAACACACTGTCTCAGTTAGTAGAGGAACAACAGAACAACACACTGGCACAGTTAGTAGAGGAACAACAGAACAACACACTGTCTCAGTTAGTAGAGGAACAACAGAACAACACACTGTCTCAGTTAGTAGAGGAACAACAGAACAACACACTGGCACAGTTAGTAGAGGAACAACAGAACAACACACTGGCACAGTTAGTAGAGGAACAACAGAACAACACACTGGCACAGTTAGTAGAGGAACAACAGAACAACACACTGGCACAGTTAGTAGAGGAACAACAGAACAACACACTGGCACAGTTAGTAGAGGAACAACAGAACAACACACTGGCACAGTTAGTAGAGGAACAACAGAACAACACACTGGCACAGTTAGTAGAGGAACAACAGAACAACACACTGGCACAGTTAGTAGAGGAACAACAGAACAACACACTGGCACAGTTAGTAGAGGAACAACAGAACAACACACTGTCACAGTTAGTAGAGGAACAACAGAACAACACACTGGCACAGTTAGTAGAGGAACAACAGAACAACACACTGGCACAGTTAGTAGAGGTACAACAGAACAACACACTGGCACAGTTAGTAGAGGAACAACAGAACAACACACTGGCACAGTTAGTAGAGGAACAACAGAACAACACACTGGCACAGTTAGTAGAGGAACAACAGAACAACACACTGGCACAGTTAGTAGAGGAACAACAGAACAACACACTGGCACAGATAGTAGAGGAACAACAGAACAACACACTGGCACAGTTAGTAGAGGAACAACAGAACAACACACTGGCACAGTTAGTAGAGGAACAACAGAACAACACACTGGCACAGTTAGTAGAGGAACAACAGAACAACACACTGGCACAGTTAGTAGAGGAACAACAGAACAACACACTGGCACAGTTAGTAGAGGAACAACAGAACAACACACTGGCACAGTTAGTAGAGGAACAACAGAACAGCACACTGTCTCAGTTAGTAGAGGAACAACAGAACAACACACTGGCACAGTTAGTAGAGGAACAACAGAACAACACACTGGCACAGTTAGTAGAGGAACAACAGAACAACACACTGGCACAGTTAGTAGAGGAACAACAGAACAACACACTGGCACAGTTAGTAGAGGAACAACAGAACAACACACTGGCACAGTTAGTAGAGGGACAACAGAACAACACACTGGCACAGTTAGTAGAGGGACAACAGAACAACACACTGGCACAGTTAGTAGAGGAACAACAGAACAACACACTGGCACAGTTAGTAGAGGAACAACAGAACAACACACTGTCTCAGTTAGTAGAGGAACAACAGAACAACACACTGGCACAGTTAGTAGAGGAACAACAGAACAACACACTGGCACAGTTAGTAGAGGAACAACAGAACAACACACTGGCACAGTTAGTAGAGGAACAACAGAACAACACACTGGCACAGTTAGTAGAGGAACAACAGAACAACACACTGGCACAGTTAGTAGAGGAACAACAGAACAACACACTGGCACAGTTAGTAGAGGAACAACAACATGCAAGTATATATGTAGAATATGTCAAAACATATGGTAGACATCATAGCTGGGGTCAATTCCATCAAACTCAGTCCAATCCGGAAATAAACTGAAACTCCAATTCCAGTTCTAATTTTCTTCAAAGCTTCTCTACGAGAAACAAATGGAACTGACCCCAACCCTGCTAGATATGGTATATTGTATTGTCTAGTTCCTTACAGAGTTCCTCTGGTTGTCTCCATCCCTCAGAGAGAGAGACATGTCCAGCATGATGACTCCCATGTCGTCCTCCAGACTGTTGGGGTCATCCAGAGGCACAGACAGCTCACACACCCTGGGGATACATAGGGGATAGCTTAGAATAAAACATGGTTCAGTTATGAATCAACAGACATGCCAGGTTGGAGAGGATCTGTCTCATTATGAAGACATGCCAGGTTGGAGAGGATCTGTCTCATTATGAAGACATGCCAGGTTGGATAGGATCTGTCTCATTATGAAGACATGCCAGGTTGGATAGGATCTGTCTCATTATGAAGACATGCCAGGTTGGAGAGGATCTGTCTCATTATGAAGACATGCCAGGTTGGATAGGATCTGTCTCATTATGAAGACATGCCAGGTTGGAGAGGATCTGTCTCATTATGAAGACATGCCAGGTTGGAGAGGATCTACTCATTATGAAGACATGCCAGGTTGGAGAGGATCTGTCTCATTATGAAGACATGCCAGGTTGGATAGGATCTGTCTCATTATGAAGACATGCCAGGTTGGAGAGGATCTGTCTCATTATGAAGACATGCCAGGTTGGATCGGATCTGTCTCATTATGAAGACATGCCAGGTTGGAGAGGATCTGTCTCATTATGAAGACATGCCAGGTTGGATAGGATCTGTCTCATTATGAAGACATGCCAGGTTGGAGAGGATCTGTCTCATTATGAAGACATGCCAGGTTGGAGAGGATCTGTCTCATTATGAAGACATGCCAGGTTGGAGAGGATCTGTCTCATTATGAAGACATGCCAGGTTGGAGAGGATCTGTCTCATTATGAAGACATGCCAGGTTGGAGAGGATCTGTCTCATTATGAAGACATGCCAGGTTGGAGAGGATCTGTCTCATTATGAAGACATGCCAGGTTGGAGAGGAACTGTCTCATTATGAAGACATGCCAGGTTGGAGAGGATCTGTCTCATTATGAAGACATGCCAGGTTGGATAGGATCTGTCTCATTATGAAGACATGCCAGGTTGGATAGGATCTGTCTCATTATGAAGACATGCCAGGTTGTATAGGATCTGTCTCATTATGAAGACATGCCAGGTTGGATAGGATCTGTCTCATTATGAAGACATGCCAGGTTGGATAGGATCTGTCTCATTATGAAGACATGCCAGGTTGGATAGGATCTGTCTCACTATGAAGACATGCCAGGTTGGATAGGATCTGTCTCATTATGAAGACATGCCAGGTTGGATAGGATCTGTCTCATTATAAAGACATGCCAGGTTGGATAGGATCTGTCTCATTATGAAGACATGCCAGGTTGGAGAGGATCTGTCTCATTGTGAAGACATGCCAGGTTGGATAGGATCTGTCTCATTATGAAGACATGCCAGGTTGGATAGGATCTGTCTCATTGTGAAGACATGCCAGGTTGGAGAGGATCTGTCTCATTATGAAGACATGCCAGGTTGGATAGGATCTGTCTCATTATGAAGACATGCCAGGTTGGAGAGGATCTGTCTCATTATGAAGACATGCCAGGTTGGAGAGGATCTGTCTCATTATGAAGACATGCCAGGTTGGAGAGGATCTGTCTCATTATGAAGACATGCCAGGTTGGAGAGGATCTGTCTCATTATGAAGACATGCCAGGTTGGAGATGATCTGTCTCATTATGAAGACATGCCAGGTTGGAGGGGATCTGTCTCATTATGAAGACATGCCAGGTTGGATAGGATCTGTCTCATTATGAAGACTTGCCAGGTTGGAGAGGATCTGTCTCATTATGAAAACATGCCAGGTTGGATAGGATCTGTCTCATTATGAAAACATGCCAGGTTGGATAGGATCTGTCTCATTATGAAGACATGCCAGGTTGGATAGGATCTGTCTCATTATGAAAACATGCCAGGTTGGATAGGATCTGCCTCATTATGAAGACATGCCAGGTTGGATAGGATCTGCCTCATTATGAAGACATGCCAGGTTGGATAGGATCTGTCTCATTATGAAAACATGCCAGGTTGGATAGGATCTGTCTCATTATGAAGACATGCCAGGTTGGAGAGGATCTGTCTCATTATGAAGACATGCCAGGTTGGATAGGATCTGTCTCATTATGAAAACATGCCAGGTTGGAGAGGATCTGTCTCATTATGAAGACATGCCAGGTTGGATAGGATCTGCCTCATTATGAAGACATGCCAGGTTGGATAGGATCTGTCTCATTATGAAAACATGCCAGGTTGGATAGGATCTGTCTCATTATGAAAACATGCCAGGTTGGATAGGATCTGTCTCATTATGAAGACATGCCAGGTTGGATAGGATCTGTCTCATTATGAAGACATGCCAGGTTGGAGAGGATCTGTCTCATTATGAAGACATGCCAGGTTGGATAGGATCTGTCTCATTATGAAGACATGCCAGGTTGGATAGGATCTGTCTCATTATGAAGAAATGCCAAACATGGTAAAACATGGTTCAGTTAGCCTCTGTTAACTTAGCATAGTCACTATTCAGTTAGCCTCTGTTAACTTAGCGTAGTCACTATTCAGTTAGTCTGGGTTAATTTAGCGTAGTCACTATTCAGTTTAGCCTGGGTTAATTTAGCATAGTCACTATTCAGTTTAGCCTGGGTTAATTTAGCATAGTGGTTATGTATAAGATTACTGTATTGATCATATTCCACTTGAAACTGAAATGTGATTAGGTTGCTGGCTCGCCTGTCTAATCTCTAGGCTACCCGCTGCCCGAGTTACAACAGAGGGAGTCATGGACAACTCACAACAAACCATCATCATCTCCTGTTACAACAGAGGGAGTCGTAGACAACTCACAACAAACCATCATCATCTCCTGTTACAACAGAGGGAGTCGTAGACAACTCACAACAAACCATCATCATCTCCTGTTACAACAGAGGGAGTCGTAGACAACTCACAACAAACCATCATCATCTCCTGTTACAACAGAGGGAGTCGTAGACAACTCACAACAAACCATCATCATCTCCTGTTACAACAGAGGGAGTCGTAGACAACTCACAACAAACCATCATCATCTCCTGTTACAACAGAGGGAGTCGTAGACAACTCACAACAAACCATCATCATCTCCTGTTACAACAGAGGGAGTCGTAGACAACTCACAACAAACCATCATCATCTCCTGTTACAACAGAGGGAGTCGTAGACAACTCACAACAAACCATCATCATCTCCTGTTACAACAGAGGGAGTCGTAGACAACTCACAACAAACCATCATCATCTCCTGTTACAACAGAGGGAGTCGTAGACAACTCACAACAAACCATCATCATCTCCTGTTACAACAGAGGGAGTCGTAGACAACTCACAACAAACCATCATCATCTCCTGTTACAACAGAGGGAGTCGTAGACAACTCACAACAAACCATCATCATCTCCTGAAAATGGTGACATTTTAAAATGTGACACTCACTTTTCCAGCTCCAGATCACTGAGGAGAACGTAGCTGGATCCCATGAAGTCATCCACGGTCAGATCCCGGTCATACACCTGCAAGGTAGACCAGATGAAGAGGGTTAGCAGAGAGCAGAAACACTCTTCTCACCAGAGGGGCCCCTACTGGGCCCCACACATGGGGTATGTCCTAACCCCTACCTTAATATACAGTCTCTGGTCCAGGTCTCTGACAGGGAAAGAGAAGGACTCGTTCCATGTTGGGTTGAGGTTCTTATAAACCACTTTGCTCTTGTAGAGTGTCTTCCCATCCAGTTTAAACTTCACATAAGGATCACTTGTACCTGAGAATGGACAAAACATGGAAATATTATATTTCTATGAGTGGACTGATGACTTCATCATACACTGTGGACCTGATTTAATGTCATTATTGTGTGGTGACCTCAGAGGCCTTGTGGTTAGTGTGTTTGCCTTGAGATTGGAAGGTTGGCGGTTTGATCCCCTAGTCTGGGTCCTAGTCTGTTCAGCTATCATTCCACTCCACACACATACATTCACACTACATATCCATGACTGCTGCTATTGGACTCATACTATTACTGCACTAGTTATGTCAGAATTCATCACTTTGCTGTCTATTTCCCCTTCTGGGCACGTGTGAAAATCCTACTGTCCTATAGTGTGAATATCCTACTGTCCTATAGTGTGAATATCCTACTGTCCTATAGTGTGAATATCCTACTGTCCTATAGTGTGAATATCCTACTGTCCTATAGTGTGAATATCCTACTGTCCTATAGTGTGAATATCCTACTGTCCTATAGTGTGAATATCCTACTGTCCTATAGTGTGAATATCCTACTGTCCTATAGTGTGAATATCCTACTGTCCTATAGTGTGAATATCCTAATGTCCTATAGTGTGAATATCCTACTGTCCTATAGTGTGAATATCCTACTGTCCTATAGTGTGAATATCCTACTGTCCTAATAGTGTGAATATCCTACTGTCCAATAGTGTGAATATCCTACTGTCCTATAGTGTGAATATCCTACTGTCCTATAGTGTGAATATCCTACTGTCCTATAGTGTGAATATCCTACTGTCCTAATAGTGTGAATATCCTACTGTCCTATAGTGTGAATATCCTACTGTCCTATAGTGTGAATATCCTACTGTCCTATAGTGTGAATATCCTACTGTCCTATAGTGTGAATATCCTACTGTCCTATAGTGTGAATATCCTACTGTCCTATAGTGTGAATATCCTACTGTCCTAATAGTGTGAATATCCTACTGTCCTATAGTGTGAATATCCTACTGTCCTATAGTGTGAATATCCTACTGTCCTATAGTGTGAATATCCTACTGTCCTATAGTGTGAATATCCTACTGTCCTATAGTGTGAATATCCTACTGTCCTATAGTGTGAATATCCTACTGTCCTATAGTGTGAATATCCTACTGTCCTATAGTGTAAATATCCTACTGTCCTATAGTGTGAATATCCTACTGTCCTATAGTGTGAATATCCTACTGTCCTATAGTGTGAATATCCTACTGTCCTATAGTGTGAATATCCTACTGTCCTATAGTGTGAATATCCTACTGTCCTATAGTGTGAATATCCTACTGTCCTATAGTGTGAATATCCTACTGTCCTATAGTGTGAATATATCCTACTGTCCTATAGTGTGAATATCCTACTGTCCTATAGTGTGAATATATCCTACTGTCCTATAGTGTGAATATCCTACTGTCCTAATAGTGTGAATATCCTACTGTCCTATAGTGTGAATATCCTACTGTCCTATAGTGTGAATATATCCTACTGTCCTATAGTGTGAATATCCTACTGTCCTATAGTGTGAATATCCTACTGTCCTATAGTGTGAATATATCCTACTGTCCTATAGTGTGAATATCCTACTGTCCTATAGTGTGAATATATCCTACTGTCCTATAGTGTGAATATCCTACTGTCCTAATAGTGTGAATATCCTACTGTCCTATAGTGTGAATATCCTACTGTCCTAATAGTGTGAATATCCTACTGTCCTAATAGTGTGAATATCCTACTGTCCTATAGTGTGAATATATCCTACTGTCCTATAGTGTGAATATCCTACTGTCCTATAGTGTGAATATCCTACTGTCCTATAGTGTGAATATATCCTACTGTCCTATAGTGTGAATATCCTACTGTCCTAATAGTGTGAATATCCTACTGTCCTAATAGTGTGAATATCCTACTGTCCTAATAGTGTGAATATCCTACTGTCCTATAGTGTGAATATCCTACTGTCCTATAGTGTGAATATCCTACTGTCCTATAGTGTGAATGCATGGGAGGGCAGGGCACAATTGTTATTAGTCTACAGTACATATATTTAATAATACATTCCCTCAAGTGGGGGGGGCACAAGCATTTTTGGGTGCGGGCCCGGCCCCCTATGGCCCGCCCATAGCGACGGGTGTGCTGTGTACCAGACCCGTCGCCAGACCTCAGGGCAGGGCACCTATGGCCCGCCCATAGCGACGGGTGTGCTGTGTACCAGACCCGTCGCCAGACCTCAGGGCAGGGCATCTATGGCCCGCCCATAGCGACGGGTGTGCTGTGTACCAGACCCGTCGCCAGACCTCAGGGCAGAGCACCTATGGCCCGCCCATAGCGACGGGTGTGCTGTGTACCAGACCCGTCGCCAGACCTCAGGGCAGGGCACCTATGGCCCGCCCATAGCGACGGGTGTGCTGTGTACCAGACCCGTCGCCAGACCTCAGGGCAGGGCACCTATGGCCCGCCCATAGCGACGGGTGTGCTGTGTACCAGACCCGTCGCCAGACCTCAGGGCAGGGCATCTATGGCCCGCCCATAGCGACGGGTGTGCTGTGTACCAGACCCGTCGCCAGACCTCAGGGCAGGGCACCTATGGCCCGCCCATAGCGACGGGTGTGCTGTGTACCAGACCCGTCGCCAGACCTCAGGGCAGGGCATCTATGGCCCGCCCATAGCGACGGGTGTGCTGTGTACCAGACCCGTCGCCAGACCTCAGGGCAGGGCATCTATGGCCCGCCCATAGCGACGGGTGTGCTGTGTACCAGACCCGTCGCCAGACCTCAGGGCAGGGCACCTATGGCCCGCCCATAGCGACGGGTGTGCTGTGTACCAGACCCGTCGCCAGACCTCAGGGCAGGGCATCTATGGCCCGCCCATAGCGACGGGTGTGCTGTGTACCAGACCCGTCGCCAGACCTCAGGGCAGGGCATCTATGGCCCGCCCATAGCGACGGGTGTGCTGTGTACCAGACCCGTCGCCAGACCTCAGGGCAGGGCACCTATGGCCCGCCCATAGCGACGGGTGTGCTGTGTACCAGACCCGTCGCCAGACCTCAGGGCAGGGCATCTATGGCCCGCCCATAGCGACGGGTGTGCTGTGTACCAGACCCGTCGCCAGACCTCAGGGCAGGGCACCTATGGCCCGCCCATAGCGACGGGTGTGCTGTGTACCAGACCCGTCGCCAGACCTCAGGGCAGGGCACCTATGGCCCGCCCATAGCGACGGGTGTGCTGTGTACCAGACCCGTCGCCAGACCTCAGGGCAGGGCACCTATGGCCCGCCCATAGCGACGGGTGTGCTGTGTACCAGACCCGTCGCCAGACCTCAGGGCAGGGCACCTATGGCCCGCCCATAGCGACGGGTGTGCTGTGTACCATGTGTATCCTGTGCATACGACTAATAGACTGGACTGGACTAATGATTCATGGAAGGCAAACAATAAGCAGGAAGAGATTTCACTGGGAGTCAGGAACAAAAACAGGATTCATCTCAATCTCAACACAATGTCGCTATATTCAATATACTATATTCAGTCAGCTTCCAGCTCACACTTCATGTCATTTCTTAGTACTGAGAGAGTTTCTTCAAGAGGAAGTGGTTTTGTTGATGGGCTCAATGTGAGACAGCATTGTTTCCTAAGAGAACCAGTAATGAGAACTCAGTATCCATGGTGCAACAATTAGAAGAGCAAGGTTGAAAACCAAGTCAACTGTTAAGAGAAGCCAATGTCTTTACTAATCTAGACATGAACAGGAGCCAATGTCTTTACTAATCTAGACATGAACAGGAGCCAATGTCTTTACTAATCTAGACATGAACAGGAGCCAATGTCTTTACTAATCTAGACATGAAAAGGAGCCAATGTCTTTACTAATCTAGACATGAACAGGAGCCAATGTCTTTACTAATCTAGACATGAACAGGAGCCAATGTCTTTACTAATCTAGACATGAACAGGAGCCAATGTCTTTACTAATCTAGACATGAACAGGAGCCAATGTCTTTACTAATCTAGACATGAACAGGAGCCAATGTCTTTACTAATCTAGACATGAAAAGGAGCCAATGTCTTTACTAATCTAGACATGAACAGGAGCCAATGTCTTTACTAATCTAGACATGAACAGGAGCCAATGTCTTTACTAATCTAGACATGAACAGGAGCCAATGTCTTTACTAATCTAGACATGAAAAGGAGCCAATGTCTTTACTAATCTAGACATGAACAGGAGCCAATGTCTTTACTAATCTAGACATGAACAGGAGCCAATGTCTTTACTAATCTAGACATGAACAGGAGCCAATGTCTTTACTAATCTAGACATGAACAGGAGCCAATGTCTTTACTAATCTAGACATGAACAGGAGCCAATGTCTTTACTAATCTAGACATGAAAAGGAGCCAATGTCTTTACTAATCTAGACATGAACAGGAGCCAATGTCTTTACTAATCTAGACATGAACAGGAGCCAATGTCTTTACTAATCTAGACATGAACAGGAGCCAATGTCTTTACTAATCTAGACATGAACAGGAGCCAATGTCTTTACTAATCTAGACATGAACAGGAGCCAATGTCTTTACTAATCTAGACATGAAAAGGAGCCAATGTCTTTACTAATCTAGACATGAACAGGAGCCAATGTCTTTACTAATCTAGACATGAACAGGAGCCAATGTCTTTACTAATCTAGACATGAACAGGAGCCAATGTCTTTACTAATCTAGACATGAAAAGGAGCCAATGTCTTTACTAATCTAGACATGAACAGGAGCCAATGTCTTTACTAATCTAGACATGAACAGGAGCCAATGTCTTTACTAATCTAGACATGAACAGGAGCCAATGTCTTTACTAATCTAGACATGAACAGGAGCCAATGTCTTTACTAATCTAGACATGAACAGGAGCCAATGTCTTTACTAATCTAGACATGAAAAGGAGCCAATGTCTTTACTAATCTAGACATGAACAGGAGCCAATGTCTTTACTAATCTAGACATGAACAGGAGCCAATGTCTTTACTAATCTAGACATGAACAGGAGCCAATGTCTTTACTAATCTAGACATGAACAGGAGCCAATGTCTTTACTAATCTAGACATGAACAGGAGCCAATGTCTTTACTAATCCAGACATGATCAGGAGCCAATGTATTTACTAATCTAGACATGAACAGGAGCCAATGTCTTTACTAATACAGACATGAACAGGAGCCAATGTATTTACTAATCTAGACATGAACAGGAGCCAATGTCTTTACTAATCTAGACATGAACAGGAGCCAATGTCTTTACTAATCCAGACATGAACAGGAGACAATGTCTTTACTAATCTAGACATGAACAGGAGCCAATGTATTTACTAATCCAGACATGAACAGGAGCCAATGTCTTTACTAATCTAGACATGAACAGGAGCCAATGTCTTTACTAATCTAGACATGAACAGGAGCCAATGTCTTTACTAATCTAGACATGAACAGGAGCCAATGTCTTTACTAATCCAGACATGAACAGGAGACAATGTCTTTACTAATCCAGACATGAATAGGAGCCAATGTCTTTACTATTCTAGACATGAACAGGAGCCAATGTCTTTACTAATCTAGACATGAACAGGAGCCAATGTCTTTACTAATCTAGACATGAACAGGAGCCAATGTCTTTACTAATCCAGACATGAACAGGAGCCAATGTCTTTACTAATCTAGACATGAACAGGAGCCAATGTATTTACTAATCTAGACATGAATAGGAGCCAATGTATTTACTAATCCAGACATGAACAGGAGCCAATGTCTTTACAAATCTAGACATGAACAGGAGCCAATGTCTTTACTAATCTAGACATGAACAGGAGCCAATGTCTTTACTAATCTAGACATGAACAGGAGCCAATGTCTTTACTAATCTAGACATGAACAGGAGCCAATGTATTTACTAATCTAGACATGAACAGGAGCCAATGTCTTTACTAATCTAGACATGAACAGGAGCCAATGTCTTTACTAATCTAGACATGAACAGGAGCCAATGTCTTTACTAATCCAGACATGATCAGGAGCCAATGTCTTTACTAATCTAGACATGAACAGGAGCCAATGTCTTTACTAATACAGACATGAACAGGAGCCAATGTCTTTACTAATCTAGACATGAACAGGAGCCAATGTCTTTACTAATCTAGACATGAACAGGAGCCAATGTCTTTACTAATCTCGACATGAACAGGAGCCAATGTCTTTACTAATCCAGACATGAACAGGAGACAATGTCTTTACTAATCTAGACATGAACAGGAGCCAATGTCTTTACTAATCCAGACATGAACAGGAGCCAATGTCTTTACTAATCTAGACATGAACAGGAGCCAATGTCTTTACTAATCTAGACATGAACAGGAGCCAATGTCTTTACTAATCTAGACATGAACAGGAGCCAATGTCTTTACTAATCTAGACATGAACAGGAGCCAATGTCTTTACTAATCCAGACATGAACAGGAGCCAATGTATTTACTAATCTAGACATGAACAGGAGCCAATGTCTTTACTAATCTAGACATGAATAGGAGCCAATGTATTTACTAATCCAGACATGAACAGGAGCCAATGTCTTTACTAATCTAGACATGAACAGAAGCCAATGTCTTTACTAATCTAGACATGAACAGGAGCCAATGTCTTTACTAATCTAGACATGAATAGGAGCCAATGTCTTTACTAATCCAGACATGAACAGGAGCCAATGTATTTACTAATCTAGACATGAACAGGAGCCAATGTCTTTACTAATCCAGACATGAACAGGAGCCAATGTCTTTACTAATCTAGACATGAACAGGAGCCAATGTCTTTACTAATCTAGACATGAACAGGAGCCAATGTATTTACTAATCTAGACATGAAAAGGAGCCAATGTCTTTACTAATCCAGACATGAACAGGAGACAATGTCTTTACTAATCTAGACATGAACAGGAGCCAATGTATTTACTAATCCAGACATGAACAGGAGCCAATGTCTTTACTAATCTAGACATGAACAGGAGCCAATGTCTTTACTAATCCAGACATGAACAGGAGCCAATGTCTTTACTAATCTAGACATGAACAGGAGCCAATGTCTTTACTAATCTAGACATGAAAAGGAGCCAATGTCTTTACTATTCCAGACATGAACAGGAGCCAATGTCTTTACTAATCTAGACATGAACAGGAGCCAATGTCTTTACTAATCTAGACATGAAAAGGAGCCAATGTCTTTACTATTCCAGACATGAACAGGAGCCAATGTCTTTACTAATCTAGACATGAACAGGAGCCAATGTCTTTACTAATCCAGACATGAACAGGAGCCAATGTCTTTACTAATCCAGACATGAACAGGAGCCAATGTCTTTACTAATCTAGACATGAATAGGAGCCAATGTATTTACTAATCCAGACATGAACAGGAGCCAATGTCTTTACTAATCTAGACATGAACAGGAGCCAATGTCTTTACTAATCTAGACATGAACAGGAGCCAATGTCTTTACTAATCTAGACATGAATAGGAGCCAATGACTTTACTAATCCAGACATGAACAGGAGCAAATGTCTTTACTAATCTAGACATGAACAGGAGCCAATGTCTTTACTAATCCAGACATGATCAGGAGCCAATGTCTTTACTAATCTAGACATGAATAGGAGCCAATGTCTTTACTAATCCAGACATGAACAGGAGCCAATGTCTTTACTAATCTAGACATGAACAGGAGCCAATGTCTTTACTAATCTAGACATGAACAGGAGCCAATGTATTTACTAATCTAGACATGAATAGGAGCCAATGTCTTTACTAATCCAGACATGAACAGGAGCCAATGTCTTTACTAATCTAGACATGAACAGGAGCCAATGTCTTTACTAATCCAGACATGAACAGGAGCCAATGTCTTTACTAATCTAGACATGAACAGGAGCCAATGTCTTTACTAATCTAGACATGAACAGGAGCCAATGTCTTTACTAATCTAGACATGAACAGGAGCCAATGTCTTTACTAATCCAGACATGAACAGGAGCCAATGTCTTTACTAATCTAGACATGAACAGGAGCCAATGTCTTTACTAATCCAGACATGAACAGGAGCCAATGTCTTTACTAATCTAGACATGAACAGGAGCCAATGTTTTTACTAATCCAGACATGAACAGGAGCCAATGTCTTTACTAATCTAGACATGAACAGGAGCCAATGTCTTTACTAATCCAGACATGAACAGGAGCCAATGTCTTTACTAATCTAGACATGAACAGGAGCCAATGTCTTTACTAATCCAGACATGAACAGGAGCCAATGTCTTTACTAATCCAGACATGAACAGGAGCCAATGTCTTTACTAATCTAGACATGAACAGGAGCCAATGTCTTTACTAATCCAGACATGAACAGGAGCCAATGTCTTTACTAATCCAGACATGAACAGGAGCCAATGTCTTTACTAATCTAGACATGAATAGGAGCCAATGTATTTTACTAATCCAGACATGAACAGGAGCCAATGTCTTTACTAATCTAGACATGAACAGGAGCCAATGTCTTTACTAATCCAGACATGAACAGGAGCCAATGTCTTTACTAATCTAGACATGAACAGGAGCCAATGTCTTTACTAATCTAGACATGAACAGGAGCCAATGTATTTACTAATCTAGACATGAATAGGAGCCAATGTCTTTACTAATCCAGACATGAACAGGAGCCAATGTCTTTACTAATCTAGACATGAACAGGAGCCAATGTCTTTACTAATCCAGACATGAACAGGAGCCAATGTCTTTACTAATCTAGACATGAACAGGAGCCAATGTCTTTACTAATCTAGACATGAACAGGAGCCAATGTCTTTACTAATCTAGACATGAACAGGAGCCAATGTCTTTACTAATCTAGACATGAACAGGAGCCAATGTCTTTACTAATCTAGACATGAACAGGAGCCAATGTCTTTACTAATCTAGACATGAACAGGAGCCAATGTCTTTACTAATCTAGACATGAAAAGGAGCCAATGTCTTTACTAATCTAGACATGAACAGGAGCCAATGTCTTTACTAATCTAGACATGAACAGGAGCCAATGTCTTTACTAATCTAGACATGAACAGGAGCCAATGTCTTTACTAATCCAGACATGAACAGGAGCCAATGTCTTTACTAATCTAGACATGAACAGGAGCCAATGTCTTTACTAATCTAGACATGAACAGGAGCCAATGTCTTTACTAATCTAGACATGAACAGGAGCCAATGTCTTTACTAATCCAGACATGAACAGGAGACAATGTCTTTACTAATCTAGACATGAACAGGAGCCAATGTCTTTACTAATCCAGACATGAACAGGAGCCAATGTCTTTACTAATCTAGACATGAACAGGAGCCAATGTCTTTACTAATCCAGACATGAACAGGAGCCAATGTCTTTACTAATCTAGACATGAACAGGAGCCAATGTCTTTACTAATCTAGACATGAAAAGGAGCCAATGTCTTTACTATTCCAGACATGAACAGGAGCCAATGTCTTTACTAATCTAGACATGAACAGGAGCCAATGTCTTTACTAATCTAGACATGAAAAGGAGCCAATGTCTTTACTATTCCAGACATGAACAGAAGCCAATGTCTTTACTAATCTAGACATGAACAGGAGCCAATGTCTTTACTAATCCAGACATGAACAGGAGCCAATGTCTTTACTAATCCAGACATGAACAGGAGCCAATGTCTTTACTAATCTAGACATGAACAGGAGCCAATGTCTTTACTAATCCAGACATGAACAGGAGCCAATGTCTTTACTAATCTAGACATGAATAGGAGCCAATGTATTTTACTAATCCAGACATGAACAGGAGCCAATGTCTTTACTAATCTAGACATGAACAGGAGCCAATGTCTTTACTAATCCAGACATGAACAGGAGCCAATGTCTTTACTAATCTAGACATGAACAGGAGCCAATGTCTTTACTAATCTAGACATGAACAGGAGCCAATGTCTTTACTAATCTAGACATGAATAGGAGCCAATGTCTTTACTAATCCAGACATGAACAGGAGCCAATGTCTTTACTAATCTAGACATGAACAGGAGCCAATGTCTTTACTAATCCAGACATGAACAGGAGCCAATGTCTTTACTAATCTAGACATGAACAGGAGCCAATGTCTTTACTAATCTAGACATGAACAGGAGCCAATGTCTTTACTAATCTAGACATGAACAGGAGCCAATGTCTTTACTAATCCAGACATGAACAGGAGCCAATGTCTTTACTAATCTAGACATGAACAGGAGCCAATGTCTTTACTAATCCAGACATGAACAGGAGACAATGTCTTTACTAATCTAGACATGAACAGGAGCCAATGTCTTTACTAATCCAGACATGAACAGGAGCCAATGTCTTTACTAATCTAGACATGAACAGGAGCCAATGTCTTTACTAATCTAGACATGAAAAGGAGCCAATGTCTTTACTATTCCAGACATGAACAGGAGCCAATGTCTTTACTAATCTAGACATGAACAGGAGCCAATGTCTTTACTAATCTAGACATGAAAAGGAGCCAATGTCTTTACTATTCCAGACATGAACAGGATCCAATGTCTTTACTAATCCAGACATGAACAGGAGCCAATGTGGCATAGCAGTGCGGTCGTGTTTTCTGTAGTGTCCTGTCTGTCGTGTAAATAGCCAGTTTTTTTTTTTTGTGTGTCTTTTTCGTATATATTTCTCAATCTCACTTTCCATCCTTTAACTAAATATACTTTCCTGCAACCCGCCTCACCCAATGTGGAACGAATTCTATTATTTCTTCATACATTTTTATCCAGAACCTCTGGATGAAACTAGCCAGCTAGCCAGCTAACTAGCTACTTGCTATTAGCCACCATTAGCGGTCTTCACCATTGTCCGTGGCTGTGGCCTGCACTACCTACCAGCCAGCTCTAGGCCTGGACAATTATCGGCCAGTCTGCACAGTCTGCACATCATGCTATCGAGCCAGAGCATATCGGATTTTCTGCCGGAATTACTGAATCACTGGACCTTAACACCGGATCATCGCAACTAGCTAGCTGCAACCGAATGGCTGTTGTATAATCACCACTGTCCTGAAGCTAACCCCAGTTAGCCTGAGCTAGCCTCGAGATGTGGTTTCAACAGGCTTCCCGTTGCGACGACCATGAAGATCCATCTGCTAGCCCCGGCCCGCTAGCACACGCAATCAACAGCCGTGCCTCCTGCTCGCCTGTAGCGTAGCAGCCACTGAACTGCTCCCGGACTCACCTATTGCTGTTCACTGGACCTTATGATCACTCAGCTACACAGCTGATGCCTGCTGGACTGTTCCTTTATACGGTACCACATCCTGTTTATCTGTTTAGCCTCAGCCCAAACTTTATCGCCATTACCAGTTGTTGTCTTAGCTCTCTCGAATAACACCTGTGACTGCTTTATGCCTCTCTCCCATGTCAATATGCCTTGCCTATTGCTGTTTCAGTTAGTTCTAACTGTACTTTTTCAATGTAGAGCCCCCAGTCCTGCTCAACCTGTCTCAGATAGATCCTTTGTCCCACCCCCCCACACGCGGAGACCAAACTGTTACGGACCTATATCCATCCTGCCCTGCCTTTCGAAAGTATTTGAAAGCCAAGCTAACAAACAGATCACCGAACATTTAGAATCCCACCGTACCTTCTCCGCTATGCAATCTGGTTTCCGAGCTGGTCATGGGTGCACCTCAGCCACGCTCAAGGTCCTAAACGATATTATAACCGCGATCGATAAAAGGCAGTACTGTGCAGCCGTCTTCATTGACCTGGCCAAGGCTTTTGACTCTGTCAATCACCGCATTCTTATTGGCAGACTAAATAGCCTTGGTTTCTCAAATGACTGCCTCGCCTGGTTCACCAACTACTTCTGATAGAGTTCAATGTGTCAAATCGGAGGGCCTGTTGTCTGGACCTCTGGCAGTCTCTATGGGGGTGCCACAGGGTTCAATTCTTGGCCCGACTCTTTTCTCTGTGTATATCAATGATGTCGCTCTTGCTGCTGGTGACTCTCAGATCCACCTCTACGCAGACGACACCATTTTGTATACATCTGGCACTTCATTGGACACTGTGTTAACAAACCTCCAAACGAGCTTCAATGCCATACAACACTCCTTCAGTAACCTCCAACTGCTCTTAAACACTAGTAAAACTAAATGCATGCTCTTCAATCGAACGCTGCTTGCACCCGCCCGCCCGACTAGAATCACTGCTCTCGGCGGGTCTGACTTAGAATATGTGGACAACTACAAATATCTAGGTGTCTGGTTAGACTGTAAACTCTCCTTCCAGACTCACATTTTTTTATTTTTTATTTATTTTTATTTCACCTTTATTTAACCAGGTAAGCCAGTTGAGAACAGGTTCTCATTTACAACTGCGACCTGGCCAAGACAAAGCAAAGTAGTGCAACAAAAACAACACAGAGTTACATATGGGGTAAAAAAAAAACATAAAGTCAGAAATACAACAGAAAATATATATACAGTGTGTGCAAATGTAGCAAGTTATGGAGGTAAGGCAATAAATAGGCTATAGTGCAGAATAATTACAATAGTATTAACACTGGAATGCTAGATGTGCAAGAGATTATGTGCAAATAGAGATACTGGGGTGCAAAAGAGCTAATTAAATAGCAATATAGGGATGAGGTAGTTGGGTCGGCTAATTTCAGATGGGCTGTGTACAGGTGCAGTGATCGGTAAGGTGCTCTGACAACTGATGCTTAAAGTTATTGAGGGAGATAAGAGTCTCCAGCTTCAGAGATTTTTGCAATTCGTTCCAGTCACATTAAGCATCTCCAATCCAAAGTTAAATCTAGAATCGGCTTCATATTTTGCAACAAAGCCTCCTTCACTCATGCTGCTAAACATGCCCTCGTAAAACTGACTATCCTACCGATCCTTGACTTCGGCGATGTCATTTACAAAATAGCCTCCAACACTCTACTCAGCAAATTGGATGTAGTCTATCACAGTGCCATCCGTTTTGTCACCAAAGCCCCATATACTACCCACCACTGTGACCTGTACGCTCTCGTTGGCTGGCCCTCACTACATAATCATTGCCAAACCCACTGGCTCCAGGTCATCTATAAATCACTTCTAGGCAAATCCCCCGCCTTATCTTAGCTCATTGGTCACCATAGCAACACCCACCCGTAGTCTGCGCTCCAGCAGGTATATCTCACTGGTCATCCCCAAAGCCAACACCTCCTTTGGCCCCCATTCCTTCCAGTTCTCTGCTGCAAATGACTGGAACGAACTGCAAAAATCTCTGAAGCTGGAGACTCTTATCTCCCTCACTAACTTTAAGCATCAGTTGTCAGAGCAGCTTACCGATCACTGCACCTGTACACAGCCCATCTGTAATTAGCCCATCCAACTACCTAATCCCCATATTGATATTTACATTGTTATTTATTTTGCTAATTTGCACCCCAGTATCTCTATTTGCACATCATCTTTTGCACATCTATCACTCCAGTGTTAATACTAAATTATAATTGTAATTATTTTGCACTATGGCCTATTTATTGCCTTACCTCCATAACTTACTACATTTGCACACACTGTATATATATTTTCTGTTGTATTTTTGACTTTATGTTTTGTTTTACCCCATATGAAACTCTGTGTTGTTGTTTTTATCGCACTGCTTTGCTTTATCTTGGCCAGGTCGCAGTTGTAAATGAGAACTTGTTATCAACTGGCTTACCTGGTTAAAGTATGAAAATGTATGCACTCACTAACTGTAAGTGGCTCTGGATAAGAGCGTCTGCTAAATGACTCACTAACTGTAAGTGTCTCTGGATAAGAGCGTCTGCTAAATGACTCACTAACTGTAAGTGTCTCTGGATAAGAGCGTCTGCTAAATGACTCACTAACTGTAAGTGGCTCTGGATAAGAGTGTCTGCTAAATGACTCACTAACTGTAAGTGGCTCTGGATAAGAGTGTCTGCTAAATGACTCACTAACTGTAAGTGGCTCTGGATAAGAGTGTCTGCTAAATGACTCACTAACTGTAAGTGTCTCTGGATAAGAGCGTCTGCTAAATGACTCACTAACTGTAAGTGGCTCTGGATAAGAGCGTCTGCTAAATGACTCACTAACTGTAAGTGTCTCTGGATAAGAGCGTCTGCTAAATGACTCACTAACTGTAAGTGGCTCTGGATAAGAGCGTCTGCTAAATGACTCACTAACTGTAAGTGGCTCTGGATAAGAGTGTCTGCTAAATGACTCACTAACTGTAAGTGGCTCTGGATAAGAGCGTCTGCTAAATGACTCACTAACTGTAAGTGTCTCTGGATAAGAGCGTCTGCTAAATGACTCACTAACTGTAAGTGTCTCTGGATAAGAGCGTCTGCTAAATGACTCACTAACTGTAAGTGTCTCTGGATAAGAGCGTCTGCTAAATGACTCACTAACTGTAAGTGTCTCTGGATAAGAGCGTCTGCTAAATGACTCACTAACTGTAAGTGGCTCTGGATAAGAGCGTCTGCTAAATGACTCACTAACTGTAAGTGGCTCTGGATAAGAGTGTCTGCTAAATGACTCACTAACTGTAAGTGTCTCTGGATAAGAGCGTCTGCTAAATGACTCACTAACTGTAAGTGTCTCTGGATAAGAGCATCTGCTAAATGACTCACTAACTGTAAGTGGCTCTGGATAAGAGCGTCTGCTAAATGACTCACTAACTGTAAGTGGCTCTGGATAAGAGCGTCTGCTAAATGACTCACTAACTGTAAGTGGCTCTGGATAAGAGCGTCTGCTAAATGACTCACTAACTGTAAGTGTCTCTGGATAAGAGCGTCTGCTAAATGACTCACTAACTGTAAGTGTCTCTGGATAAGAGCGGCTGCTAAATGACTCACTAACTGTAAGTGTCTCTGGATAAGAGCGGCTGCTAAATGACTCACTAACTGTAAGTGGCTCTGGATAAGAGCGTCTGCTAAATGACTCACTAACTGTAAGTGGCTCTGGATAAGAGCGTCTGCTAAATGACTCACTAACTGTAAGTGGCTCTGGATAAGAGCGTCTGCTAAATGACTCACTAACTGTAAGTGGCTCTGGATAAGAGCGTCTGCTAAATGACTCACTAACTGTAAGTGTCTCTGGATAAGAGCGTCTGCTAAATGACTCACTAACTGTAAGTGTCTCTGGATAAGAGTGTCTGCTAAATGACTCACTAACTGTAAGTGGCTCTGGATAAGAGTGTCTGCTAAATGACCCACTAACTGTAAGTGGCTCTGGATAAGAGCGTCTGCTAAATGACTCACTAACTGGAAGTGGCTCTGGATAAGAGCGTCTGCTAAATGACTCACTAACTGTAAGTGGCTCTGGATAAGAGCGTCTGCTAAATGACTCACTAACTGTAAGTGTCTCTGGATAAGAGCGTCTGCTAAATGACTCACTAACTGTAAGTGTCTCTGGATAAGAGCGTCTGCTAAATGACTCACTAACTGTAGGTCTGTGAACAGTAGCCCATGCCTTTAGTACTCTAGATATTTATATTATTTCTGTTCAGTGTTCAATGCATTGCTCTTCCACGCGTCATATCGATTCAGACCCTTTCCCTGTGGGAACACTGTTTCTAGCTCCGTCCACAACTTCTGGACTTCTCCGTACTGCTTTTTGCTACCTGCCAAACTTTTCGGTTTTTACTTTAAATAACCGTTTAATAAGAATCTGCATTTAACACATTTACCAACGTCTTAGTTTGTTCTCACTCTACTTTTTCACCCCGGACGCTTTATCTGGACATGGTTCTACAGGACCTCCACCAGCTGAAAAAGCTAAGTAGTAACATCTACAACTTATCCAGAACGCTGCAGCCCGTTTGGTGTTCAACCTTCCCAAGTTCTCTCATGTCACCACACTCCTCCGCACACTCCACTGGCTTCCAGTTGAGGCTCGCATCTGCTGACATAAAGACTTCATACACCCCCTGTTACCTGTCTGTCAATAGACTTCATACACCCTGTTACCTGTCTGTCCATAGACTTCATACACCCTGTTACCTGTCTGTCAATAGACTTCATACACCCTGTTACCTGTCTGTCAATAGACTTCATACACCCTGTTACCTGTCTGTCCATAGACTTCATACACCCTGTTACCTGTCTGTCAATAGACTTCATACACCCTGTTACCTGTCTGTCAATAGACTTCATACACCCTGTTACCTGTCTGTCAATAGACTTCATACACCCTGTTACCTGTCTGTCAATAGACTTCATACACCCTGTTACCTGTCTGTCCATAGACTTCATACACCCTGTTACCTGTCTGTCAATAGACTTCATACACCCTGTTACCTGTCTGTCAATAGACTTCATACACCATGTTACCTGTCTGTCAATAGACTTCATACACCCTGTTACCTGTCTGTCAATAGACTTCATACACCCTGTTACCTGTCTGTCAATAGACTTCATACACCCTGTTACCTGTCTGTCAATAGACTTCATACACCCTGTTACCTGTCTGTCAATAGACTTCATACACCCTGTTACCTGTCTGTCAATAGACTTCATACACCCTGTTACCTGTCTGTCAATAGACTTCATACACCCTGTTACCTGTCTGTCAATAGACTTCATACACCCCCTGTTACCTGTCTGTCAATAGACTTCATACACCCTGTTACCTGTCTGTCAATAGACTTCATACACCCTGTTACCTGTCTGTCAATAGACTTCATACACCCTGTTACCTGTCTGTCAATAGACTTCATACACCCTGTTACCTGTCTGTCAATAGACTTCATACACCCTGTTACCTGTCTGTCAATAGACTTCATACACCCTGTTACCTGTCTGTCAATAGACTTCATACACCCTGTTACCTGTCTGTCAATAGACTTCATACACCCTGTTACCTGTCTGTCAACAGACTTCATACACCCTGTTACCTGTCTGTCAATAGACTTCATACACCCTGTTACCTGTCTGTCAATAGACTTCATACACCCTGTTACCTGTCTGTCCATAGACTTCATACACCCTGTTACCTGTCTGTCAATAGACTTCATACACCCTGTTACCTGTCTGTCAATAGACTTCATACACCCTGTTACCTGTCTGTCCATAGACTTCATACACCCTGTTACCGGTCTGTCAATAGACTTCATACACCCTGTTACCTGTCTGTCAATAGACTTCATACACCCTGTTACCTGTCTGTCAATAGACTTCATACACCCTGTTACCTGTCTGTCAATAGACTTCATACACCCTGTTACCTGTCTGTCAATAGACTTCATACACCCTGTTACATTTACATTACATTTACATTTTAGTCATTTAGCAGACGCTCTTATCCAGAGCGACTTACAGTTAGTGAGTGCATTCATTATTATTTTATTTTTTCATACTGGCCCCCGTGGGAATCGAACCCACAACCCTGCCGTTGCAAACGCCATGCTCTATCAACTGAGCTACATCCCTGCCGGCCATTCCCTCCCCTACCCTGGACGACGCTGGGCCAATTGTGCGTCGCCCCATGGGTCTCCCGGTCGTGGCCGGCTACGACAGAGCCTGGATTCGGGAGTACTGTTTCAATTATGATTAACTTCCAAACCATACAGCTATCGCTAAACGCACAGATACCCCTATACTCTGTGCATTTTCAAAGGGGGTGACACTCTAGATCCAAACTGTTACAGACCCATATCCATCCTGCCCTGCCTTTCAAAAGTTTTTGAAAGCCAAGTCAACAAACAGATCACCAACCATTTCGAATCCCACCGTACCTTCTCTGCTATGCAATCCGGTTTCCGAGCTGGTCATGGGTGCACTTCAGCCACGCTCAAGGTCCTAAATGATATTATAACCGCGATCGATAATAGACAGTACTGTGCAGCCGTTTTCATTGACCTGGCCAAGGCTTTCGACTCTGTCAACCACCGCATTCTTATTGGCAGACTAAATAGCCTTGGTTTCTCTAATGACTGCCTCGCCTGGTTCACCAACTACTTCTCAGATAGAGTTCAATGTGTCAAATCGGAGGGCCTGTTGTCTGGACCTATGGCAGTCTCTATGGGGGTGCCACAGGGTTCAATTCTTGGGCCAACTCTTTTCTCTGTGTATATCAATGACGTCGCTCTTGCTGCTGGTGACTCTCAGATCCACCTCTACGCAGACGACACCATTTTGTATACATCTGGCCCTTCATTGGACACTGTGTTAACAAACCTCCAAACGAGCTTCAATTCCATACAACACTCCTTCAGTAGCCTCCAACTGCTCTTAAACACTAGTAAAACAAAATGCATGCTCTTCAACCGAACGCTGCTTGCACCCGCCCACCCGACTAGAATCACTACTCTAGACGGGTCTGACCTAGAGTACGTGGACAACTACAAATATCTAGGTGTCTGGTTAGACTGTAAACTCTCCTTCCAGACTCACATTAAGAATCTCCAATCCAAAGTTAAATCTAGAATCGGTTTCCTATTTCGCAACAAAGCCTCCTTCACTCATGCTGCCAAACATGCCCTTGTAAAACTGACTATCCTACCGATCCTTGACTTCGCGATGTCATTTACAAAATAGCCTCCAACACTCTACTCAGCAAATTGGATGTTGTCTATCACAGTGCCATCCGTTTTGTCTCCAAAGCCCCATATAATACCCACCACTGTGACCTGTACGCTCTTGTTGGCTGGTCCTCACTACATATTCGTCGCCAAACCCACTGGCTCCAGGCCATCTATAAATCACTGCTAGGCAAATCCCCGCCTTATCTTAGCTCATTGGTCACCATAGCAACACCCACCCGTAGTCTGCGCTCCAGCGGGTATATCTCACTGGTCATCCCCAAAGCCAACACCTCCTTTGGCCGCAATTCCTTCCAGTTCTCTGCTGCCAATGACTGGAACAAACTGCAAAAATCTCTGAAGCTGGAGACGCTTATCTCCCTCACTAACTTTAGGCATCAGTTGTCAGAGCACCTTACCGATCACTGCACCTGTACACAGCCCATCTGAAATTAGCCCGCCCAACTACCTCATCCCTATATTGTTATTTATTTTGCTCATCTGTACCCCAGTATCTCTATTTGCACATCATCTCTTGCACATCATTCCAGTGTTAATACTAAATTGTAATTATTTTGCACTATAGCCTATTTTATTGCCTTACCTCCATAACTTGCTAAATTTGCACACTGTATATTAATTGTATTTCTGTTGTATTTTTTTGATTTTTGTTTTGTTTTACCCCATATGTAACTCTGTGTTGTTGTTTTTATCGCACTGCTATGCTTTATCTTGGCCAGGTCGCAGTTGTAAATGAGAACTTGTTCTCAACTGGTTTACCTGGTTAAATAAAGGTGAAATAAAAAATAAAATAAAAATTTAACAATAGCAGTACAATTTAGAAGCCAATCACAATAGAAACAGTTTGGCATGACAATGCACCACTACATGAACCAGAAACCATATATAAATAGAAACATAATGTCTCTTAGAAATTGCAACTCCCAAACATTCCAATCCATGTTTACTTTTCACAAAAATCTCTTTCAAATAGTAAATATCCTCGACAGGTTTTATAAAATGCACGGTGGTTGCATTTCATCTGCTACTACAGAACACTTACTTAGCAATATAAAAATCATAAAACAAACAAGAAAAGCGCCATGTGTCAGACAGCATGAAAGCCATTTTACACACACTCTTTCACACAAACACCGCAAAAATTTTTTTTTTTAAACAGTAACACTCAATTATCATGATAATCATTTAAAAGATATTAATCAAAACAAAAATGAGGGAACAAACATGATGCCCAAAACTAATTGCTGTTGTTCTTAGTCCAGATAAGACACAGGTGTATGACAGATGGGTTTAACAACGGCTTACGTCTTTTGGTTAGTAAGTCAGTCATTCCAAGCGTGATGTGTGCCTTGAACATCCGAACACAACCCAAACATGGAAAATGCTGAACAATCAGTGGGAAATCTCAGCTCACCTGTTCAAAATCCTGCAAGAAATTCCTCACCCGTCTTTCTCACATTCTAAAAACACTCCAAACTCATGATCTCTCTCTGTCAATAGACTTCATACACCCTGTTACCTGTCTGTCAACAGACTTCATACACCCCCTGTTACCTGTCTGTCAATAGACTTCATACACCCTGTTACCTGTCTGTCAATAGGCTTCATACACCCTGTTACCTGTCTGTCAATAGACTTCATACACCCTGTTACCTGTCTGTCAATAGACTTCATACACCCCCTGTTACCTGTCTGTCAATAGACTTCATACACCCTGTTACCTGTCTGTCAATAGACTTCATACACCCTGTTACCTGTCTGTCAATAGACTTCATACACCCTGTTACCTGTCTGTCAATAGACTTCATACACCCTGTTACCTGTCTGTCAATAGACTTCATACACCCTGTTACCTGTCTGTCAATAGACTTCATACACCCCCCTGTTACCTGTCTGTCAATAGACTTCATACACCCCTGTTACCTGTCTGTCAATAGACTTCATACACCCCCCTGTTACCTGTCTGTCAATAGACTTCATACACCCTGTTACCTGTCTGTCAATAGACTTCATACACCCTGTTACCTGTCTGTCAATAGACTTCATACACCCCTGTTACCTGTCTGTCAATAAACTTCATACACCCCCTGTTACCTGTCTGTCAATAGACTTCATACACCCTGTTACCTGTCTGTCAATAGACTTCATACACCCTGTTACCTGTCTGTCAATAGACTTCATACACCCCCTGTTACCTGTCTGTCAATAGACTTCATACACCCCTGTTACCTGTCTGTCAATAGACTTCATACACCCTGTTACCTGTATGTCAATAGACTTCATACACCCTGTTACCTGTCTGTCAATAGACTTCATACACCCCTGTTACCTGTCTGTCAATAGACTTCATACACCCTGTTACCTGTCTGTCAATAGACTTCATACACCCTGTTACCTGTCTGTCAATAGACTTCATACACCCTGTTACCTGTCTGTCAATAGACTTCATACACCCCCTGTTACCTGTCTGTCAATAGACTTCATACACCCTGTTACCTGTCTGTCAATAGACTTCATACACCCTGTTACCTGTCTGTCAATAGACTTCATACACCCCCTGTTACCTGTCTGTCAATAGACTTCATACACCCTGTTACCTGTCTGTCAATAGACTTCATACACCCTGTTACCTGTATGTCAATAGACTTCATACACCCTGTTACCTGTCTGTCAATAGACTTCATACACACCCTGTTACCTGTCTGTCAATAGACTTCATACACCCTGTTACCTGTCTGTCAATAGACTTCATACACCCTGTTACCTGTCTGTCAATAGACTTCATACACCCTGTTACCTGTCTGTCAATAGACTTCATACACCCTGTTACCTGTCTGTCAATAGACTTCATACACCCTGTTACCTGTCTGTCAATAGACTTCATACACCCTGTTACATTTACATTACATTTACATTTTAGTCATTTAGCAGACGCTCTTATCCAGAGCGACTTACAGTTAGTGAGTGCATTCATTATTATTTTATTTTTTCATACTGGCCCCCGTGGGAATCGAACCCACAACCCTGCCGTTGCAAACGCCATGCTCTATCAACTGAGCTACATCCCTGCCGGCCATTCCCTCCCCTACCCTGGACGACGCTGGGCCAATTGTGCGTCGCCCCATGGGTCTCCCGGTCGTGGCCGGCTACGACAGAGCCTGGATTCGGAAGTACTGTTTCAATTATGATTAACTTCCAAACCATACAGCTATCGCTAAACGCACAGATACCCCTATACTCTGTGCATTTAACAATAGCAGTACAATTTAGAAGCCAATCACAATAGAAACAGTTTGGCATGACATTGCACCACTACATGAACCAGAAACCATATATAAATAGAAACATAATGTCTCTTAGAAATTGCAACTTCCAAACATTCCAATCCATGTTTACTTTTCACAAAAATCTCTTTCAAATAGTAAATATCCTCGACAGGTTTTATAAAATGCACGGTGGTTGCATTTCATCTGCTACTACAGAACACTTACTTAGCAATATAAAAATCATAAAACAAACAAGAAAAGCGCCACGTGTCAGACAGCATGAAAGCCATTTTACACACACTCTTTCACACAAACACCGCAAAAAAATTTTTTTTTAAACAGTAACACTCAATTATCATGATAATCATTTAAAAGATATTAATCAAAACAAAAATGAGGGAACAAACATGATGCCCAAAACTAATTGCTGTTGTTCTTAGTCCAGATAATACACAGGTGTATGACAGATGGGTTTAACAACGGCTTACGTCTTTTGGTTAGTAAGTCAGTCATTCCAAGCGTGATGTGTGCCTTGAACATCCGAACACAACCCAAACATGGCAAATGCTGAACAATCAGTGGGAAATCTCAGCTCACCTGTTCAAAATCCTGCAAGAAATTCCTCACCCGTCTTTCTCACATTCTAAAAACACTCCAAACTCATGATCTCTCTCTGTCAATAGACTTCATACACCCTGTTACCTGTCTGTCAACAGACTTCATACACCCTGTTACCTGTCTGTCAATAGACTTCATACACCCCCTGTTACCTGTCTGTCAATAGACTTCATACACCCTGTTACCTGTCTGTCAATAGACTTCATACACCCTGTTACCGGTCTGTCCATAGACTTCATACACCCTGTTACCTGTCTGTCAATAGACTTCATACACCCTGTTACCTGTCTGTCAATAGACTTCATACACCCTGTTACCTGTCTGTCAATAGACTTCATACACCCTGTTACCTGTCTGTCAATAGACTTCATACACCCCCTGTTACCTGTCTGTCAATAGACTTCATACACCCTGTTACCTGTCTGTCAATAGACTTCATACACCCTGTTACCTGTCTGTCAATAGACTTCATACACCCCCCTGTTACCTGTCTGTCAATAGACTTCATACACCCTGTTACCTGTCTGTCAATAGACTTCATACACCCTGTTACCTGTCTGTCAATAGACTTCATACACCCTGTTACCTGTCTGTCAATAGACCTCATACACCCTGTTACCTGTCTGTCAATAGACTTCATACACCCTGTTACCTGTCTGTCAATAGACTTCATACACCCTGTTACCTGTCTGTCAATAGACTTCATACACCCTGTTACCTGTCTGTCAATAGACTTCATACACCCTGTTACCTGTCTGTCAATAGACTTCATACACCCTGTTACCTGTCTGTCAATAGACTTCATACACCCTGTTACCTGTCTGTCAACAGACTTCATACACCCTGTTACCTGTCTGTCAATAGACTTCATACACCCTGTTACCTGTCTGTCAATAGACTTCATACACCTTGTTACCTGTCTGTCAATAGACTTCATACACCCCCTGTTACCTGTCTGTCAATAGACTTCATACACCCTGTTACCTGTCTGTCAATAGACTTCATACACCCTGTTACCTGTCTGTCAATAGGCTTCATGTAGGCAATGAAAATGCCACAGGTCAATGAGACCTGGTTTCCCATCAGTGCTTTACAAGTAAAGGTCCTCCCCCACACAGACAGACACACAGTATTGCTCACTATTAAAGATGCTCCCACACAGACAGACACACAGTATTGCTCACTAGTAAAGGTCCTCCCCCACAGACAGACACACAGTATTGCTCACTAGTAAAGATCCTCCCCCACAGACAGACACACAGTATTGCTCACTAGTAAAGATCCTCCCACACAGACAGACACACAGTATTGCTCACTAGTAAAGGTCCTCCCCCACAGACAGACACACAGTATTGCTCACTAGTAAAGATCCCCCCACACAGACAGACACACAGTATTGCTCACTAGTAAAGATGCTCCCACACAGACAGACACACAGTATTGCTCACTAGTAAAGATCCCCCCACACAGACAGACACACAGTATTGCTCACTAGCTGGGACTGTGGGAGGATCTTTTCATTTAACTGCACTGCATGGACTGTCTCATTATAAGGTGTAACAACAGTCTTACCACAGCGGTCTCTGATGACCAGGTTTTATGTGTTATGAAGTGTAACAACAGTCTTACCACAGCGGTCTCTGATGACCAGGTTTTATGTGTTATGAAGTGTAACAACAGTCTTACCACAGAGGTATCTGATGACCAGGTTTTATGTGTTATGAAGTGTAACAACAGTCTTACCACAGAGGTATCTGATGACCAGGTTTTATGTGTTATGAAGTGTAACAACAGTCTTACCACAGAGGTATCTGATGACCAGGTTTTATGTGTTATGAAGTGTAACAACAGTCTTACCGCAGCGGTCTCTGATGACCAGGTTTTATGTGTTATGAAGTGTAACAACAGTCTTACCACAGAGGTATCTGATGACCAGGTTTTATGTGTTATTAAGTGTAACAACAGTCTTACCACAGCGGTCTCTGATGACCAGGTTGCGTCCCTCCTTCAGGTTGATAGAGAGGAGGAAGGTCCTCTGGGTCTCTCTGGTGCTTTCTGATACACTCAGCATCTCAGTAGGACTCCCCATCTCAAACTGCTGGAGTACATAGATGAAGGGTCACTTTTATATTTCTAGATTCATTATCCAAGTCCTGGATTCTCCAGAATAAACCACAACTCAGTAGACTTCCATAAATACAGGTAGCTGCCAAAGTAAAGGAAACACTTGAGTAAATGAGGGATACAAAGTATATTGAAAGCAGTAACCACAGGTGTGGTTCCTGAGTTCATTAAGCAATTAACACATCCCATAATGCTTAGGGTCATGTAGAACACGTCCAGTTGTTATTTTGGTTACCATGGCTAGAAGAAGAGATCTCAGTGACTTAGAAAGAGGGGTCTCAAAGGACCATAGGGGGATTAAAGGGCGTGTCTCAGTCACCAGATCTCAACCCAATTGAACACTTCTGGGAGATTCTGGAGCGGCGCCTGAGACAGCGTTTTCCACCACCATGAACAAAACACCAAATGATGGAATTTATCATGGAAGAATGGAGTCTCATCCCTCCAATAGAGTTCCAGACACTCGTAGTAAAAACGGTTCCAAAAAGGTTTTTCGGCTGTCCCCATAGGAGAACCCTTTTGGGTTCCATGTAGAACACTCTGTAGAAAGGGTTCAACATGGAACCAAAAAGGGTTCTTCAAAGAGTTCTCCTATGGGGACAGCCGAAGAACCCTTGCAGGTTCTACATAGCAACTTTTTTCTAAGAGTGTATGACAAGGCGAATTGAAGCTGTTCTGGCTCGTGGCCCAACGCCCTATTCAGACACTTTATGTTGGTACACTATATGTACAAAAGTATGTGGACACCCCTTCAAATTAGTGGATTCAGCTATTTCAGCCACACCCGTTGCTGACAGGTGTATAAAATCGAGCACACAGCCATGCAATCTCCATAGACAAACATTGGCAGTAGAATGGCCTTACTGAAGAGCTCAGTGACTTTCAACATGGCACCGTCATAGGATGCCACCTTTCCAACAAGTCAGTTCGTCAAATTTCTGCCCTGCTAGAGCTGCCCCGGTCAACTGCAAGTGCTGTTGTTGTGAAGTGGAAACGTCTAGGAGCAACAACGGCTCAGCCGCGAAGTGGTAGGCCACACAAGCTGACAGAACGGGACCGCCGAGTGCTGAAGTGCGTAGCACGTAAAAATCGTCTGTCCTCGGTTGCAACACTCACTACCGAGTTCCAAACTGCCTCTTGAAGCAATGTCAGCACAAGAACTGTTCGTTGGGAGCTTCATGAAATGGGTTTCCATGGCCGAGCAGCTGCACACAAGCCTAAGATCACCATGCGCAATGCCAAGCGTCGGCTGGAGTGGTGTAAAGCTCGCCGCCATTGGACTCTGGAGCAGTGGAAACGCGTTCTCTGGAGTGATGAATCACGTTTCACCATCTGGCATTCCGACTGGGAATCTGGCGGATTCCAGGAGAACGCTACCTGCCCCAATGCATAGTGCCACCTGTAAAGTTTGGTGGAGGAGGAATAATGGTCTGGGGCTGTTTTTCATGGTTCAGGCTCCTTGGTTCCAGTGAAGGGAAATCTTAATGCTACAGCATACAATGACATTCTAGATGATACTGTGTTTCCAACTTTGTGGCAACAGTTTGGGGAAGGCCCTTTCCTGTTTCAGCATGACAATGCCCCCGTGCACAAAGCGAGGTCCATACAGAAATGGTTTGTTGAGATCGGTGTGGAAGAACTTGACTGGCATGCACAGAGCCCTGACCTCAACCCCACTGAACACCTTTGGGATGAATTGGAACGCCGACTGCGAGCCAGGCATAATTGCCCAACATCAGTGCCCGACCTCACTAATGTTCTTGTGGCTGAATGGAAGCAAGTCCCCGCAGCAATGTTCCAACATCTAGTGGAAAGCCTTCCCAGAAGAGTGGAGGCTGTTATAGCAGCAAAGGGGGGACCAACTCCATATTAATGGATGTGATTTTGGAATGAGATGTTTGACGAGCAGGTGTCCACATACTGTTGGTCATGTAGTGTATTTCTTTATTTTGACAGTTACCTGTACATACTAAACTAAAGCTCAACATCAAGTTTCTCAGATACATATTAAGCTTAGCCCTAGAAAGTGTTAATTAGGTTTTTCTATTACATTGTCTTGATGTTTGATCTATTGTCTGAGTACAGGAGTTTTGCTGGCGTTTCTTTGCTGTCTATGTCATTGAGATGCCATGGGTAATACTCATGGGTTTTAAGCCTCACCACCACAATATCAATACATAGAATAAACCCAGGTCCTCTGATACAGCCCAGCTCAGAGCTCTAACTCTGATACAGCCCAGCTCAGAGCTCTAACTCTGATACAGCCCAGCTCAGAGCTCTAACCCTGATACAGCCCAGCTCAGAGCTCTAACTCTGATACAGCCCAGCTCAGAGCTCTAACCCTGATACAGCCCAGCTCAGAGCTCTAACTCTGATACAGCCCAGCTCAGAGCTCTAACTCTGATACAGCCCAGCTCAGAGCTCTAACCCTGATACAGCCCAGCTCAGAGCTCTAACTCTGATACAGCCCAGCTCAGAGCTCTAACTCTGATACAGCCCAGCTCAGAGCTCTAACCCTGATACAGCCCAGCTCAGAGCTCTAACTCTGATACAGCCCAGCTCAGAGCTCTAACTCTGATACAGCCCAGCTCAGAGCTCTAACCCTGATACAGCCCAGCTCAGAGCTCTAACTCTGATACAGCCCAGCTCAGAGCTCTAACTCTGATACAGCCCAGCTCAGAGCTCTAACTCTGATACAGCCCAGCTCAGAGCTCTAACTCTGATACAGCCCAGCTCAGAGCTCTAACCCTGATACAGCCCAGCTCAGAGCTCTAACCCTGATACAGCCCAGCTCAGAGCTCTAACCCTGATACAGCCCAGCTCAGAACTCTAACTCTGATACAGCCCAGCTCAGAGCTCTAACTCTGATACAGCCCAGCTCAGAGCTCTAACTCTGATACAGCCCAGCTCAGAGCTCTAACCCTGATACAGCCCAGCTCAGAGCTCTAACCCTGATACAGCCCAGCTCAGAGCTCTAACCCTGATACAGCCCAGCTCAGAGCTCTAACTCTGATACAGCCCAGCTCAGAGCTCTAACCCTGATACAGCCCAGCTCAGAGCTCTAACTCTGATACAGCCCAGCTCAGAGCTCTAACCCTGATACAGCCCAGCTCAGAGCTCTAACTCTGATACAGCCCAGCTCAGAGCTCTAACCCTGATACAGCCCAGCTCAGAGCTCTAACCCTGATACAGCCCAGCTCAGAGCTCTAACTCTGATACAGCCCAGCTCAGAGCTCTAACCCTGATACAGCCCAGCTCAGAGCTCTAACCCTGATACAGCCCAGCTCAGAGCTCTAACCCTGATACAGCCCAGCTCAGAGCTCTAACTCTGATACAGCCCAGCTCAGAGCTCTAAGTCTGATACAGCCCAGCTCAGAGCTCTAACTCTGATACAGCCCAGCTCAGAGCTCTAACTCTGATACAGCCCAGCTCAGAGCTCTAACTCTGATACAGCCCAGCTCAGAGCTCTAACTCTGATACAGCCCAGCTCAGAGCTCTAACTCTGATACAGCCCAGCTCAGAGCTCTAACTCTGATACAGCCCAGCTCAG
The DNA here is from genome assembly GCF_020615455.1 of Coregonus clupeaformis. Taxonomy (NCBI): domain Eukaryota; kingdom Metazoa; phylum Chordata; class Actinopteri; order Salmoniformes; family Salmonidae; genus Coregonus; species Coregonus clupeaformis. The sequence goes on along the minus strand of NW_025533505.1, from coordinate 886,842 downwards.
AGCTCTAACCCTGATACAGCCCAGCTCAGAGCTCTAACTCTGATACAGCCCAGCTCAGAGCTCTAACCCTGATACAGCCCAGCTCAGAGCTCTAACTCTGATACAGCCCAGCTCAGAGCTCTAACTCTGATACAGCCCAGCTCAGAGCTCTAACCCTGATACAGCCCAGCTCAGAGCTCTAACCCTGATACAGCCCAGCTCAGAGCTCTAACCCTGATACAGCCCAGCTCAGAGCTCTAACTCTGATACAGCCCAGCTCAGAGCTCTAACTCTGATACAGCCCAGCTCAGAGCTCTAACCCTGATACAGCCCAGCTCAGAGCTCTAACTCTGATACAGCCCAGCTCAGAGCTCTAACTCTGATACAGCCCAGCTCAGAGCTCTAACCCTGATACAGCTCAGAGCTCTAACTCTGATACAGCCCAGCTCAGAGCTCTAACCCTGATACAGCTCAGAGCTCTAACTCTGATACAGCCCAGCTCAGAGCTCTAACCCTGATACAGCCCAGCTCAGAGCTCTAACTCTGATACAGCCCAGCTCAGAGCTCTAACTCTGATACAGCCCAGCTCAGAGCTCTAACCCTGATACAGCCCAGCTCAGAGCTCTAACCCTGATACAGCCCAGCTCAGAGCTCTAACCCTGATACAGCCCAGCTCAGAGCTCTAACTCTGATACAGCCCAGCTCAGAGCTCTAACTCTGATACAGCCCAGCTCAGAGCTCTAACCCTGATACAGCTCAGAGCTCTAACTCTGATACAGCCCAGCTCAGAGCTCTAACCCTGATACAGCTCAGAGCTCTAACTCTGATACAGCCCAGCTCAGAGCTCTAACCCTGATACAGCCCAGCTCAGAGCTCTAACTCTGATACAGCCCAGCTCAGAGCTCTAACTCTGATACAGCCCAGCTCAGAGCTCTAACCCTGATACAGCCCAGCTCAGAGCTCTAACTCTGATACAGCCCAGCTCAGAGCTCTAACTCTGATACAGCCCAGCTCAGAGCTCTAACCCTGATACAGCCCAGCTCAGAGCTCAGAGCTCTAACCCTGATACAGCCCAGCTCAGAGCTCTAACTCTGATACAGCCCAGCTCAGAGCTCAGAGCTCTAACTCTGATACAGCCCAGCTCAGAGCTCAGAGCTCTAACCCTGATACAGCCCAGCTCAGAGCTCTAACTCTGATACAGCCCAGCTCAGAGCTCTAACTCTGATACAGCCCAGCTCAGAGCTCTAACTCTGATACAGCCCAGCTCAGAGCTCTAACCCTGATACAGCCCAGCTCAGAGCTCTAACTCTGATACAGCCCAGCTCAGAGCTCTAACTCTGATACAGCCCAGCTCAGAGCTCTAACTCTGATACAGCCCAGCTCAGAGCTCTAACTCTGATACAGCCCAGCTCAGAGCTCTAACTCTGATACAGCCCAGCTCAGAGCTCTAACTCTGATACAGCCCAGCTCAGAGCTCTAACTCTGATACAGCCCAGCTCAGAGCTCTAACTCTGATACAGCCCAGCTCAGAGCTCTAACCGTGATACAGCCCAGCTCAGAGCTCTAACTCTGATACAGCCCAGCTCAGAGTTCTAACCTTGTCAGTCAGCCAGCCAGCCAGTCAGTCAGTCAACCATCCAGTCAGTCAGCCAGCGAATCAGCCAGTCAGTCAACCATCCAGTTAGTCAGCCAGCGAATCAGCCAGTCAGTCAACCAGCCAGCCGGCTCAGGTGAACAGTTTTTTATTTTATTTTATTTTACCTTTATTTAACTAGGCAAGTCAGTTAAGAACAAATTCTTATTTACAATGACGGCCTACACCGGCCAAACCCAGACGACGCTGGGCCAATTGTGCGCCGCCCTATGGGACTCCCAATCACGGCCGGTTGTGATACAGCCTGGAATCGAACCAGGGGGTCTGTAGTGACGCCTCAAGCACTGAGATGCAGAGCCTTAGACCGCTGCGCCACTCGGGAGCCCAGTGGTGAACTATATGGGGAATAGGGCTCCATTTGGGACGCAGCGTTAGACTGCTCCATTTGGCTGTGGTACATTGTGTCCTCGATTCAGAACTTACACTGTTGTTCTCCATGTCTTGTGATGTTTGGGTCTCAAGGTCATGGCTGTCACCGTTCTCCTGTTGAGATAGACACATGTTCATTCCATTAACAAACACAACAGTCATAACCCACCAGATCCAGCATTATCCTGTTATACCAAAGCCTGGGAGAAACAACGGCACAAAGATTTTCAGATCAAGTCCATGTAACAACTTTGACCTATATTGTAACAGCAAAATTATCTTGCAGCAACAGGATTTTAAAGTTTAGTCCACAATGTTGCTTATCGGTGGTTAGGCTATTAGCTGGACAAAAGTATGCTAGATGAAAAGTGCAATACTGTTAATATAATCATGTGGTAGTGTGGGGTTTCAGTGAATTTATGTAGATCACGAAGCTCATCTGCATTTCCTGCAATGCAGGAAAATGTTCAGCAACAAAAGAGTGATCAAATGAAGCTCCTCCACCTGTAAGCTCTAGCCGGTGCTTGGCAGCCAGTTTCTGTTATTTCCTGTCTTGGATTCTACTCTCCATCTCCATGTAGTTATGAAACATTCCTCTGCTGTGGGATTGAAAGAATGATAAGCCACATAACTGAGATTAATTACTGAAGAATTTGACTTCTCTCTTTGTAGCTGACAAACTACTGCTGCAGTACTGTAATAATAAAACAAACTACTGCTGCAGTACTGTAATAATAAAACAAACTACTGCTGCAGTACTGTAATAATAAAACAAACTACTGCTGCAGTACTGTAATAATAAAACAAACTACTGCTGCAGTACTGTAATAATAAAACAAACTACTGCTGCAGTACTGTAATAATAAAACAAACTACTGCTGCAGTACTGTAATAATAAAACAAACTACTGCTGCAGTACTGTAATAATAAAACAAACTACTGCTGCAGTACTGTAATAATAAAACAAACTACTGCTGCAGTACTGTGATAATAAAACAAACTACTGCTGCAGTACTGTAATAATAAAACTAACTACTGCTGCAGTACTGTAATAATAAAACAAACTACTGCTGCAGTACTGTGATAATAAAACAAACTACTGCTGCAGTACTGTAAGACTAAAACAAACTACTGCTGCAGTACTGTAATAATAAAACAAACTACTGCTGCAGTACTGTAATAATAAAACAAACTACTGCTGCAGTACTGTAATAATAAAACAAACTACTGCTGCAGTACTGTAATAATAAAACAAACTACTGCTGCAGTACTGTAATAATAAAACAAACTACTGCTGCAGTACTGTAATAATAAAACAAACTACTGCTGCAGTACTGTAAGACTAAAACAAACTACTGCTGCAGTACTGTAAGACTAAAACAAACTACTGCTGCAGTACTGTAATACTAAAACAAACTACTGCTGCAGTACTGTAAGACTAAAACAAACTACTGCTGCAGTACTGTAAGACTAAAACAAACTACTGCTGCAGTACTGTAATAATAAAACAAACTACTGCTGCAGTACTGTAATAATAAAACAAACTACTGCTGCAGTACTGTAATAATAAAACAAACTACTGCTGCAGTACTGTAATAATAAAACAAACTACTGCTGCAGTACTGTAATAATAAAACAAACTACTGCTGCTGTACTGTAATAATAAAACAAACTACTGCTGCAGTACTGTAATAATAAAACAAACTACTGCTGCAGTACTGTAATAATAAAACAAACTACTGCTGCAGTACTGTAATAATAAAACAAACTACTGCTGCAGTACTGTAATAATAAAACAAACTACTGCTGCAGTACTGTAATAATAAAACAAACTACTGCTGCAGTACTGTAATAATAAAACAAACTACTGCTGCAGTACTGTAATAATAAAACAAACTACTGCTGCAGTACTGTAATAATAAAACAAACTACTGCTGCAGTACTGTAATAATAAAACAAACTACTGCTGCAGTACTGTAATAATAAAACAAACTACTGCTGCAGTACTGTAATAATAAAACAAACTACTGCTGCAGTACTGTAATAATAAAACAAACTACTGCTGCAGTACTGTAAGACTAAAACAAACTACTGCTGCAGTACTGTAATAATAAAACAAACTACTGCTGCAGTACTGTAATAATAAAACAAACTACTGCTGCAGTACTGTAAGACTAAAACAAACTACTGCTGCAGTACTGTAAGACTAAAACAAACTACTGCTGCAGTACTGTAAGACTAAAACAAACTACTGCTGCAGTACTGTAAGACTAAAACAATCTACTGCTGCAGTACTGTAAGACTAAAACAAACTACTGCTGCAGTACTGTAATAATAAAACAAACTACTGCTGCAGTACTGTAATAATAAAACAAACTACTGCTGCAGTACTGTAATAATAAAACAAACTACTGCTGCAGTACTGTAATAATAAAACAAACTACTGCTGCAGTACTGTAATAATAAAACAAACTACTGCTGCAGTACTGTAATAATAAAACAAACTACTGCTGCAGTACTGTAATAATAAAACAAACTACTGCTGCAGTACTGTAATAATAAAACAAACTACTGCTGCAGTACTGTAAGACTAAAACAAACTACTGCTGCAGTACTGTAATAATAAAACAAACTACTGCTGCAGTACTGTAATAATAAAACAAACTACTGCTGCAGTACTGTAATAATAAAACAAACTACTGCTGCAGTACTGTAATAATAAAACAAACTACTGCTGCAGTACAGTAAGACTAAAACAAACTACTGCTGCAGTACTGTAATACTAAAACAAACTACAGCTGCAGTACTGTAATAATAAAACAAACTACTGCTGCAGTACTGTAAGACTAAAACAAACTACTGCTGCAGTACTGTAATAATAAAACAAACTACTGCTGCAGTACTGTAATAATAAAACAAACTACTGCTGCAGTACTGTAATAATAAAACAAACTACTGCTGCAGTACTGTAATAATAAAACAAACTACTGCTGCAGTACTGTAATAATAAAACAAACTACTGCTGCAGTACTGTAATAATAAAACAAACTACTGCTGCAGTACTGTAATAATAAAACAAACTACTGCTGCAGTACTGTAATAATAAAACAAACTACTGCTGCAGTACTGTAATAATAAAACAAACTACTGCTGCAGTACTGTAATAATAAAACAAACTACTGCTGCAGTACTGTAATAATAAAACAAACTACTGCTGCAGTACTGTAATAATAAAACAAACTACTGCTGCAGTACTGTAATAATAAAACAAACTACTGCTGCAGTACTGTAATAATAAAACAAACTACTGCTGCAGTACTGTAATAATAAAACAAACTACTGCTGCAGTACTGTAATAATAAAACAAACTACTGCTGCAGTACTGTAATAATAAAACAAACTACTGCTGCAGTACTGTAATACTAAAACAAACTACTGCTGCAGTACTGTAATAATAAAACAAACTACTGCTGCAGTACTGTAATAATAAAACAAACTACTGCTGCAGTACTGTAATAATAAAACAAACTACTGCTGCAGTACTGTAATAATAAAACAAACTACTGCTGCAGTACTGTAATACTAAAACAAACTACTGCTGCAGTACTGTAATAATAAAACAAACTACTGCTGCAGTACTGTAATAATAAAACAAACTACTGCTGCAGTACTGTAATAATAAAACAAACTACTGCTGCAGTACTGTAATAATAAAACAAACTACTGCTGCAGTACTGTAATACTAAAACAAACTACTGCTGCAGTACTGTAATACTAAAACAAACTACTGCTGCAGTACTGTAATAATAAAACAAACTACTGCTGCAGTACTGTAATAATAAAACAAACTACTGCTGCAGTACTGTAATAATAAAACAAACTACTGCTGCAGTACTGTAATAATAAAACAAACTACTGCTGCAGTACTGTAATAATAAAACAAACTACTGCTGCAGTACTGTAATAATAAAACAAACTACTGCTGCAGTACTGTAATAATAAAACAAACTACTGCTGCAGTACTGTAATAATAAAACAAACTACTGCTGCAGTACTGTATTCTGACATTGCTCGTCCTAATATGTATTTGTGGTCCTCTGTAGCTCAGCTGGTAGAGCACGGCGCTTGTAACGCCAAGGTAGTGGGTTCGATCCCCGGGACCACCCATACACAAAAAAAATGTATGCACGCACGACTGTAAGTCGCTTTGGATAAAAGCGTCTGCTAAATGGCATATTATTATTATTATTTATTATTATTTATATATTTATTAATTCCATTATTTTACTTTTAGATTTGTGTGTATTGTTGTGAATTGTTAGATACTACTGCACTGTTGGAGCTAGGAACACAAGCATTTCACTACACCCGCAATAACATCTGCTACAAATGTGTTTGTGACCAATACAATTTTATTTAATTTTATTTGAAGACTAAAACATGTAATACTAACACTTTGCGATAATTTTTTTTAATGAAAAGCGTGTTACAAATGAAATGTATTCATGATGATGCTGATTATTACTACTACTACTACTATCCTGTTCCAAACACATCAGATGTATAGTTAATACCATACTGTGACACCAGCCAGGACACCAACTAACTAATGATTTACTGCTTTAAATATTGGGTTAGTGTTTTTGAACACTGGTTTAACCAAACAACCATTTGGGTGTGTATGTAAGATAACCTTGCAGATCTGTCCTGGGCTGGTGTAGATTTGGACTGTTTGTTTCTACCTCGGTCCCACCCAGAGGTCATCAGGGGTTTAGCTCTTAAAAACTCAAGGCTCCTAAATGGACGTCATCACCTTGAGTCCAACAGTCATTTTGACCATGTCTTTTCTTCCTCATGGCTTTACTAAGACCTGTCTGTGCCCTTGTGTTTTTTCTCACAACACCAGAACCATGTAACCTGGGTTCCAGATCTGTTTGTGCGATCATTCCGTTCTTCCAAACATGACAAGGAGTTGGAATGATCGCACAAACAGATCTGGGACCAGGCTAAGAAGCATGTGGTTATTTCAACAGATCTGGGACCAGGCTAAGAAGCATGTGGTTATTTCAACAGATCTGGGACCAGGCTAAGAAGCATGTGGTTATTTCAACAGATCTGGGACCAGGCTAAGAAGCATGTGGTTATTTCAACAGATCTGGGACCAGGCTAAGAAGCATGTGGTTATTTCAACAGATCTGGGACCAGGCTAAGAAGCATGTGGTTATTTCAACAGATCTGGGACCAGGCTAAGAAGCATGTGGTTATTTCAACAGATCTGGGACCAGGCTAAGAAGCATGTGGTTATTTCAACAGATCTGGGACCAGGCTAAAAAGATTGTGGTTATTTCAACAGATCTGGAACCAGGCTAAAAAGATTGTGGTTATTTCCTGATAATGCATCTGATGCTGTGCATTAATTATTCTGGAAAGGTTACCCTCCGGGTGGACAACATCAGCACGGTGTGGACTGGCAATTAAGAACAGCCTTTTACCCAGCCTCACCAAAACACCTGTCGGCATAAGTGAAAGACTCATGTCTGTCTCTCCATATCTCCCTAGCCAAGAGGTGCCCAAGCAACCACCAAGGTTTTGACGGAGCGGGTTCTTGAGCTGCAGTATGCTGATGACTGTTCTCTTGTGGCCCAGAAGACCTTCAGTCCGTCCTTGTAGCGGCTGTGAGGGTCTATAGCAGGATGGAACTGTCTATCAACACCACCAAGACAGAGGTGGTCTGCCAATGGAGATCCAGCCCTCCACCCACCATGCCTGTCTTCACCATTGAACACAAATCACTGGCAATAGTCCCGTCCTTCAAATACCTGGGCCGCATCCTCTCGGAGGATTGCAGCATCGACCTCGAAATTCAAAATAGGATCAAGCAAGCATCAGCTGCCTTCGGGAAACTCAGACGCATGGTCTTCCAAAACAGGGATCTCCACCTCCACACCAAAGTCTCCGTCTATCAAGTCGTCTGCATCACCACACGTCTTTACAGCTGTGAAGCCTGGGTCACTTAGTCACCACAAGAAGCAGCCATGCCTGCCCCTGTCAACACAGACTGAGACATACAACCATGCTGCCCCCACCAACACAGACTGAGACATACAACCATGCTTGTCATTTATCACCCTCCAGGTTCCCTTGGAGAGTTCATCAATGAGCTTGATGCCTTGATAAGTTCCTTTCCTGAGGATGGCTCACCCCTCACAGTTCTGGGTGACTTTAACCTCCCTACGTCTACCTTTGACTCATTTCTCTCTGCCTCCTTCTTTCCACTCCTCTCCTCTTTTGACCTCACCCTCTCACCGTCCCCCCCTACTCACAAGGCAGGCAATACGCTTGACCTCATCTTTACTAGATGCTGTTCTTCTACTAATCTCACTGCAACTCCCCTCCATGTTTCCGACCACTACTTTGTATCCTTTTCTCTCTCGCTCTCCTCCAACACTACTCACTCTGCCCCTACTCAGATGGTAATGCGCCGTGGCAACCTTCGCTCTCTCTCTCCCGCTACTCTCTCCTCTTCCATCCTATCATCTCTTCCCTCTGCTCAATCCTTCTCCCTCCAATCTCCTGATTCTGCCTCCTCAACCCTCCTCTCCTCCCTTTCTGCATCCTTTGACTCTCTATGTCCCCTATCCTCCCGGCCGGCTCGGTCCTCCCCTCCTGCTCCGTGGCTTGACGACTCATTGCGAGCTCACAGAACAGGGCTCCGGGCAGCCGAGCGGAAATGGAGGAAAACTAGACTCCCTGCGGACCTGGCATCTTTTCACTCCCTCCTCTCTACATTTTCTTCCTCTGTTTCTGCTGCTAAAGCCACTTTCTACCACTCTAAATTCCAAGCATCTGCCTCTAACCCTAGGAAGCTCTTTGCCACCTTCTCCTCCCTGCTGAATCCTCCTCCCCCCTCCTCCCTCTCTGTGGATGACTTCGTCAACCATTTTGAAAAGAAGGTTGACGACATCCGATCCTCGTTTGATAAGTCAAATGACACTGCTGGTCCTGCTCACACTACCCTACCCTATGCTTTGACTACTTTCTCCCCTCTCTCTCCAGATGAAATCTTGCGACTTGTGATGGCTGGCCGCCCAACAACCTGCCCGCTTGACCCTATTCCCTCCTCTCTTCTCCAGACCATCTCCGGTGACCTTCTCCCTTACCTCACCTCGCTCATCAACTCATCCTTGACCGCTGGATATGTCCCTTCCGTCTTCAAGAGAGCGAGAGTTGCACCCCTTCTCAAAAAACCTACACTCGATCCCTCCGATGTCAACAACTACAGACCAGTATCCCTTCTTTCTTTTCTCTCCAAAACTATTGAGCGTGCCGTCTTTAGCCAACTCTCTTGCTATCTCTCTCAGAATGACCTACTTGATCCAAACCAGTCAGGTTTCAAGACTGGTCATTCAACTGAGACTGCTCTTCTCTGTGTCATGGAGGCTCTCCGCACTGCTAAAGCTAACTCTCTCTCCTCTGCTCTTGTCCTTCTAGACCTGTCTGCTGCCTTTGATACTGTGAACCATCAGATCCTCCTCTCCACCCTCTCCGAGTTGGGCATCTCCGGTGCGGCTCACTCTTGGATTGCGTCCTACCTGACCGGTCGCTCCTACCAAGTGGCGTGGCGAGAATCTGTCTCCGCACCACATGCTCTCACCACTGGTGTCCCCCAGGGCTCAGTTCTAGGCCCTCTCCTATTCTCGCTATACACCAAGTCACTTGGCTCTGTCACATCCTCACATGGCCTCTCCTATCATTGCTACGCAGACGACACACAAGAAAACCAGACGGGACAATTTTTGTTTTGTTTTTAAATTTAAGGATAGCCAGGGGCACACTCCAACACTTAAATGAAGCATTTGTGTTTAGTGAGTTTGCCAGATCAGAGACAGTAGGGATGACCAGGGATGTTCTCTTAATAAGTGGGTGAATTTGACTATTTTCCTTTCCTGCTAAGCTTTTAAAATGTTACTTTTAGGTGTCAGGGAAAATGTAGGAGTAAAAAGTACATACTTTTCTTTAGTAGTGAAGTAAAATAAAAAGTAGTCAAAAATATAAATAGTTAAGTACAGTTACCCCAAAAAACGACTTAAGTACTTTAAAGTAATTTTACTGAAGTACTTTCCACCACTGCTCTGAGTACACAGACGCAGGTCCTGTAATCCTACAGCAGGACGACAACAATGTCCAGTGGGGTTCTTTCCGGAAAGAAACTGGCCTCCTATCAGAAACACTGCAGGGCTAAATCATATTTAACAATCTACATTTAATAAACCTGACTATCTGATTCCATGTAATATTATAGTGAAACCAAGTGCAATTAAGACGGACTAAAATCAAGAAATGGTCATGAGGAACAAATATCAAAGTAAGTATTATTTAATAACTTTGTAAAATGAATTAAATCAGACCATAGTAAAACTGTGTTTACCTGAGTCATGTCCTCTGATATCTCCACTGAGGGGATCTCTCTGCCGTGCAGGCCAGTGGTAGTGTGTTCACTAGAGTGTCCCACTGAGGGGATCTCTCTGCCGTGCAGGCCAGTGGTAGTGTGTTCACTAGAGTGTCCCGGCTGGTCCTGCAGCTCCAGGTCCCCTGTCCCTGACCCCCCTACAGCAGAAGCAGCTCTCTGTGCCTGGCTCTCCTCTGGTAGGTTCTCCTCCTCATAACAACTAGCACTGGGTCCACTACACACTGACTCCTGGGACGTCCAGTCAGCCTGGTCGACCGGAGCACTCAGTCTGTTTAGAACAGCGTCATTCACAGCACTCCCAGCCGTGTTAACAGTGTGAGAGATAGCACCTCCTCCATGCCTTCTGTCTCCAACAGTCTTACTGGTGGGTGTGTTGGGGCTGCTGTAGGTCTGGTAGTCCTGCTGAGCCAGGGAGGAGGTGGGGGTGATGTCTGGGACAGAGGAACTCATCCTGTGGTTTAAGACATGTTCTGGACACACTTCAGTCTTACTGGCGCTCTTCCTGCCCCGCCGGAGGCTAGAGAGGAGGGGCCGGGCGCGCTGCCGCAGGTGGGACAACACACCTGACTTCTTAGAAGGGGAGTCCATGGTGATGAGCAGGAAGAGGAGGAAGAGGAGGACGAGGAGGAGAGGGTGTAGATAGTGCTCTGAGGTCTTTCTAGGGTTGAACATCCATCACTGAAAGCTGTGAAATAGAGAGACAGAAAGATGGGATTAGAGTGAATCCAAACTGTGAACTGTATGTCAGTCATCATTACCACAATCACATTTTCACTGGTTAGTAGCTAACTAAGAAAACTATCTACCGACTAAGGCTGAGGAGCATAGAAGCACTGGATTATTAGATTAAAATACATCAAGGTAATGTTTTACATAAGATCTAGTTCCATGACTGCATTCACCATCAGATGAGGGTGTTCAGTAGACTAAACCTAACAGATTGTACTGGCTGTCTTCCTGTGACATCACAGCAGTCTGGCCCCTGGATATTCTTCCTTCCTTTCACATGTAAACTATATGTGTGTAATCATCCCATTACTGACAGCAGTCCCAATAGTTCCCTATTATAGTAGTCAAACTACAAAGACAAAGTACAATAGCTGAATCAGTTGATAAGAGCACAACTCAGTATGCTGCTAACGTCTACCTCTAGTCTGATACCACTGCTAACCCCTGCCTCTAGTCTGATATCACTGCTGTATGCTGCTAACGTCTACCTCTAGTCTGATACCACTGCTAACCCCTGCCTCTAGTCTGATATCACTGCTAACGTCTATCTCTGGTCTGATATCACTGCTGTATGCTGCTAACGTCTACCTCTAGTCTGATACCACTGCTAACCCCTGCCTCTAGTCTGATATCACTGCTGTATGCTGCTAATGTCTACCTCTAGTCTGATACCACTGCTAACCCCTGCCTCTAGTCTGATATCACTGCTGTATGCTGCTAACGTCTACCTCTAGTCTGATACCACTGCTGTATGCTGCTAACGTCTACCTCTAGTCTGATACCACTGCTAACCCCTGCCTCTAGTCTGATACCACTGCTGTATGCTGCTAACCTCTGCCTCTAGTCTGATATCACTGCTGTATGCTGCTAACCTCTACCTCTAGTCTGATATCACTGCTAACCTCTGCCTCTAGTCTGATATCACTGCTGTATGCTGCTAACCTCTACCTCTAGTCTGATATTGATGTATATTCTTTAATAAATTAGAAGATAGAACTGGGTTAATCACGAACATTGTGTTAGAATTGTTTGTTACTGGGCTAGGAATTTTATTGGGGCATTTCACTGTGTGTGTGGGGGAGTAAAGGAAAACTGCCCTAGGGTCAAAGTGCTTGCTCTTACTTCAATCCATGGCTGCCTTTTGTCTCTCTCTTCAAACACAGTGAAGGGAGCGGCACCAGGGTTGAATAGAGTTTGGGCTAGACCTTTGTCTCCTTGGTATCTCCTTGATTGATTACAGCTTGAGGGGATGAGGTACAGGGGAGCGGGTGATTGGTTGGAGTAATAGTTCAGCCGTCCTCAGGGACAAAGGAAGTGGGCGGAGCAATAAAAGAGCGGGAAAAATGAAGAGGACTATATAAGATGGAGAAAGACCTTAAGGTGTGCTCCTCTGCAGACGAGTATCGGCTTTGTTGGAAACTTTAATAAAGTCATTTCTTGGTGCAACAAAAACTCTGTAAGACCTTATTTGTAATAAAGTATGGTGGTTATTTTCCACAACAATATCACTGCTGTATGCTGCTAACCTCTACCTCTAGTCTGATATCACTGCTAACCTCTACCTCTAGTCTGATATCACTGCTGTATGCTGCTAACCTCTACCTCTAGTCTGATATCACTGCTGTATGCTGCTAACCTCTACCTCTAGTCTGATATCACTGATAACCTCTAGTCTGATATCACTGCTAACCTCTACCTCTAGTCTGATATCACTGCTGTATGCTGCTAACCTCTACCTCTAGTCTGATATCACTGATAACCTCTAGTCTGATATCACTGCTGTATGCTGCTAACCTCTACCTCTAGTCTGATATCACTGCTGTATGCTGCTAACCTCTACCTCTAGTCTGATATCACTGATAACCTCTAGTCTGATATCACTGCTAACCTCTACCTCTAGTCTGATATCACTGCTGTATGCTGCTAACCTCTGCCTCTAGTCTGATATCACTGCTCTATGCTGCTAACCTCTGCCTCTAGTCTGATATCACTGCTGTATGCTGCTAACGTCTACCTCTAGTCTGATACCACTATTAACCTCTGCCTCTAGTCTGATATCACTGCTGTATGCTGCTAACCTCTACCTCTAGTCTGATATCACTGCTGTATGCTGCTAACCTCTACCTCTAGTCTGATATCACTGATAACCTCTACCTCTAGTCTGATATCACTGCTAACCTCTACCTCTAGTCTGATATCACTGCTGTATGCTGCTAACCTCTACCTCTAGTCTGATATCACTGCTGTATGCTGCTAACCTCTACATCTAGTCTGATATCACTGCTAACCTCTACCTCTAGTCTGATATCACTGCTGTATGCTGCTAACCTCTACCTCTAGTCTGATATCACTGCTGTATGCTGCTAACCTCTACCTCTAGTCTGATATCACTGCTAACCTCTGCCTCTAGTCTGATATCACTGCTGTATGCTGCTAACCTCAACCTCTAGTCTGATATCACTGCTAACCTCTACCTCTAGTCTGATATCACTGCTGTATGCAGCTAACCTCTGCCTCTAGTCTGATATCACTGCTCTATGCTGCTAACCTCTGCCTCTAGTCTGATATCACTGCTGTATGCTGCTAACCTCTACCTCTAGTCTGATATCACTGCTGTATGCTGCTAACCTCTACCTCTAGTCTGATATCACTGCTAACCTCTACCTCTAGTCTGATATCACTGCTAACCTCTACCTCTAGTCTGATATCACTGCTGTATGCTGCTAACCTCTGCCTCTAGTCTGATATCACTGCTCTATGCTGCTAACCTCTGCCTCTAGTCTGATATCACTGCTGTATGCTGCTAACCTCTGCCTCTAGTCTGATATCACTGCTCTATGCTGCTAACCTCTGCCTCTAGTCTGATATCACTGCTGTATGCTGCTAACCTCTACCTCTAGTCTGATATCACTGCTGTATGCTGCTAACGTCTACCTCTAGTCTGATACCACTGCTAACCTCTGCCTCTAGTCTGATATCACTGCTGTACGCTGCTAACCTCTACCTCTAGTCTGATATCACTGCTGTATGCTGATAACCTCTACCTCTAGTCTGATATCACTGCTAACCTCTACCTCTAGTCTGATATCACTGCTGTATGATGCTAACCTCTACCTCTAGTCTGATATCACTGCTAACCTCTACCTCTAGTCTGATATCACTGCTGTACGCTGCTAACCTCTACCTCTAGTCTGATATCACTGCTGTATGCTGATAACCTCTACCTCTAGTCTGATATCACTGCTAACCTCTACCTCTAGTCTGATATCACTGCTGTATGCTGCTAACCTCTACATCTAGTCTGATATCACTGCTAAACTCTACCTCTAGTCTGATATCACTGCTGTATGCTGCTAACCTCTACCTCTAGTCTGATATCACTGCTAACCTCTACCTCTAGTCTGATATCACTGCTAACCTCTACCTCTAGTCTGATATCACTGCTGTATGCTGCTAACCTCTACCTCTAGTCTGATATCACTGCTGTATGCTGCTAACCTCTACCTCTAGTCTGATATCACTGCTAAACTCTACCTCTAGTCTGATATCACTGCTGTATGCTGCTAACCTCTGCCTCTAGTCTGATATCACTGCTCTATGCTGCTAACCTCTGCCTCTAGTCTGATATCACTGCTGTATGCTGCTAACCTCTACCTCTAGTCAGATATCACTGCTGTATGCTGCTAACCTCTACCTCTAGTCTGATATCACTGCTAACCTCTACCTCTAGTCTGATATCACTGCTAACCTCTACCTCTAGTCTGATATCACTGCTGTATGCTGCTAACCTCTGCCTCTAGTCTGATATCACTGCTCTATGCTGCTAACCTCTGCCTCTAGTCTGATATCACTGCTGTATGCTGCTAACCTCTGCCTCTAGTCTGATATCACTGCTCTATGCTGCTAACCTCTGCCTCTAGTCTGATATCACTGCTGTATGCTGCTAACCTCTACCTCTAGTCTGATATCACTGCTGTATGCTGCTAACGTCTACCTCTAGTCTGATACCACTGCTAACCTCTGCCTCTAGTCTGATATCACTGCTGTATGCTGCTAACCTCTGCCTCTAGTCTGATATCACTGCTGTATGCTGCTAACCTCTACCTCTAGTCTGATATCACTGCTAACCTCTACCTCTAGTCTGATATCAATGCTGTATGCTGCTAACCTCTACCTCTAGTCTGATATCACTGCTAACCTCTACCTCTAGTCTGATATCACTGCTGTACGCTGCTAACCTCTGCCTCTAGTCTGATATCACTGCTCTATGCTGCTAACCTCTGCCTCTAGTCTGATATCACTGCTGTATGCTGCTAACCTCTACCTCTAGTCTGATATCACTGCTGTATGCTGCTAACGTCTACCTCTAGTCTGATACCACTGCTAACCTCTGCCTCTAGTCTGATATCACTGCTGTATGCTGCTAACCTCTGCCTCTAGTCTGATATCACTGCTGTATGCTGCTAACCTCTACCTCTAGTCTGAAATCACTGCTAACCTCTACCTCTAGTCTGATATCACTGCTGTATGATGCTAACCTCTACCTCTAGTCTGATATCACTGCTGTATGCTGCTAACCTCTACCTCTAGTCTGATATCACTGCTGTATGCTGATAACCTCTACCTCTAGTCTGATATCACTGCTAACCTCTACCTCTAGTCTGATATCACTGCTGTATGCTGCTAACCTCTACCTCTAGTCTGATATCACTGCTAACCTCTACCTCTAGTCTGATATCACTGCTGTATGCTGCTAACCTCTACCTCTAGTCTGATATCACTGCTGTATGCTGCTAACCTCTACCTCTAGTCTGATATAACTGCTGTATGCTGCTAACCTCTACCTCTAGTCTGATATCACTGCTGTATGCTGCTAACCTCTACCTCTAGTCTGATATCACTGCTAACCTCTACCTCTAGTCTGATATCACTGCTGTATGCTGCTAACCTCTACCTCTAGTCTGATATCACTGATAACCTCTACCTCTAGTCTGATATCACTGCTAACCTCTACCTCTAGTCTGATATCACTGCTGTATGCTCATAACCTCTACCTTTAGTCTGATATCACTGCTGTATGCTCATAACCTCTACCTCTAGTCTGATATCACTGCTGTATGCTGCTAACCTCTACCTCTAGTCTGATATCACTGCTGTATGCTGCTAACCTCTCCCTCTAGTTTGATATCCCTGCTGTATGCTGCTAACCTCTACCTCTAGTCTGATATCCCTGCTAACCTCTACCTCTAGTCTGATATCACTGCTGTATGCTGCTAACCTCTACCTCTAGTCTGATATCACTGCTGTATGCTGCTAACCTCTACCTCTAGTTTGATATCCCTGCTGTATGCTGCTAACCTCTACCTCTAGTCTGATATCCCTGCTAACCTCTACCTCTAGTCTGATATCACTGCTGTATGCTGCTAACCTATACCTCTAGTCTGATATCCCTGCTGTATGCTGCTAACCTCTACCTCTAGTCTGATATCACTGCTGTATGCTGCTAACCTCTACCTCTAGTCTGATATCACTGCTGTATGCTGCTATCCTCTACCTCTAGTCTGATATCCCTGCTGTATGCTGCTAACCTCTATGTCTAGTCTGATATCACTGCTGTATGCTGCTAACCTCTACCTCTAGTCTGATATCCCTGCTGTATGCTGCTAACCTCTACCTCTAGTCTGATATCACTGCTGTATGCTGCTAACCTCTACCTCTAGTCTGATATCACTGATAACCTCTACCTCTAGTCTGATATCACTGCTGTATGCTGCTCACCTCTACCTCTAGTCTGATATCCCTGCTGTATGCTGCTAACCTCTACCTCTAGTCTGATATCACTGCTGTATGCTGCTAACCTCTACCTCTAGTCTGATATCACTGCTAACCTCTACCTCTAGTCTGATATCACTGCTGTATGCTACTAACCTCTACCTCTAGTCTGATATCCCTGCTGTATGCTGCTAACCTCTACCTCTAGTCTGATATCACTGCTAACCTCTACCTCTAGTCTGATATCCCTGCTGTATGTTGCTAACCTCTACCTCTAGTCTGATATCCCTGCTGTATGCTGCTAACCTCTACCTCTAGTCTGATATCACTGCTGTATGCTGCTAACCTCTACCTCTAGTCTGATATCCCTGCTGTATGCTGCTAACCTCTACCTCTAGTCTGATATCCCTGCTGTATGCTGCTAACCTCTACCTCTAGTCTGATATCCCTGCTGTATGCTGCTAACCTCTACCTCTAGTCTGATATCACTGCTAACCTCTACCTCTAGTCTGATATCCCTGCTGTATGCTGCTAACCTTTACCTCTAGTCTGATATCACTGCTGTATGCTGCTAACCTCTACCTCTAGTCTGATATCCCTGCTGTATGCTGCTAACCTCTACCTCTAGTCTGATATCACTGCTGTATGCTGCTAACCTCTACCTTATGTCTGATATCCCTGCTGTAGCTGATATCCCTGCTGTATGCTGCTAACCTCTACCTCTAGTCTGATATCCCTGCTGTAGCTGATATCCCTGCCGAAGCTGATATCCCTGCCGAAGCTGATATCCCTGTATAGATATAGACCAAACTGCAACAGGAGGAGGAACGCTGAAACCCTAAAGCAATAATCACCTGATGTGGTGAGTTGCCAGGTTACAGAGAGGGTATAGGCTATGGCCATAACCACAGATAAGTGCATTCTCACTAAACCAATGCTAAAAATAACCTACAGTTCCCCCTTTTACCCTCAGAACAGCCTCAATTCGTCGGTGCATGCTGGCACCTACTACCGTACCCTGTTCGAAAGGTACTTAAATATTTTGTCTTGCCCATTCACCCTCTGAATAGCACACACACACACAATCCATGTCTCAATTGTCTCAAGGTTAAAAAATATTTATTTAACCTTAATTCATCAATCAAGTACAAGGGTGGAGTGAAAACCCACAGACACTCGGCCCTCCGTGGAATGAGTTTGACACGTGGTCTATGTCATGGAAAGAGGTGTTCCTAATGTTTGGTAAACTCAGTGTCTATATTCTTAATTTTAAAAACTAACTTCAAAACAGCTCTCAATTGTCTTGGGGTCAAAGTCATAGTTCATAAAGAGAATGTGTTATAAATGTGTTATGAATGTGTTAAAAAATGTGTTATGAACGTGTTAATAAAGGTGTTATGAATGTGTTAAAACATGTGTTAAATGTGTTACAGATGTGTTAATAAATGTGTTATGAATGTGTTAATGCTTTTTTATAAATGTGTTATGAACGTGTTAATAAATGTGTTATGAATGTGTTAAATGTGTTATGAATGTGTTAATGAATGTGTTAGTGTTAATAAATGTGATATGAAAGTGTTACTACTTGTAAATAAATGTGTTATAGATGTGTTAATAAATGTGTTACGAATGTGTTAATAATTGTTACGAATGTGTTAATAATTGTTACGAATGTGTTAATAAATGTGTTATGAATGTGTTAACGTGTTAATACATGTGCTATATGTTGTGTTAATGTGTTAATAAATGTGATATGAATGTGTTAATACATGTGCTATATGTTGTGTTAATGTGTTAATAAATGTGTTATGAATGCGTTAATGTGTTAATAAATCTGATATGAATGTGTTAAGATGTTGAGTTAAGTGTTAATAAATGTGTTGTGTTAATAAATGTCCTATGAATGTGTTATGAATGTGTTAGTGTTAATAAATGTGTTATGAATGTGTTAATAAATGTGTTATGAATGTGTTAAGATGTTGTGTTAAGTGTTAATAAATGTGTTGTGTTAATAAATGTGTTATGAATGGCTTAATAAATGTGTTACGAATGTGTTAATATGTTATGAATGTCAGTCAGCAGCAACATTCATATGGAAATGTCCTGAGAATTAAACTGAATAGGTTTTATGTGATTGGCAGCAATGCCAGAGGAGATGATGAATGTTGACATGCACTGACATGATGACATCTCAACACCAGACAGACTAGAGCAGAACTAGATCCTGCCACAAAGAGTAGAGCTTCTATGGAACAGAGAAACAGTATCGGCAGACTGTTTCCAATCATCAGAAAACCTTCTGTTTTAACTCTTTTTGAATTCATCCAATTAGAAAACACTTAGCAGAGAATAGAGCTTCCATCATAGAAACAAAATACTGTTCTTAACTTTTCCTGTTATTTTTAACGTAAAATAATGGGATTCATCATATTGGAAATGCTTAAATACAGTATGCATAAAGAACATATAAATACACAATCCATTCTCAAGTATTGAGTCCAAGAACATTTGAGTCTAGATCAAGTTTATGATAAGTCACTGGCTGAACTGAAGTGACACACCTCCTATGTTTACATGGCTGGGCCTCCTGGCACCTTGGCTCCAACCCGGAGGAATCTCCTGTGTTTACATGGCTGGGCCTCCTGGCACCTTGGCTCCAACCCTGAGGAATCTCCTGTGTTTACATGGCTTGGCCTCCTGGCACCTTGGCTCCAACCCTGAGGAATCTGCTGTGTCCTTGTGGACTGTGGAACACCTAGTCTAAGTCCCACATGGCACCCTATTCCCTATATAGTGCACTACTTTAGACCAGAGAATGGTACCCTATTCCCTATATAGTGCACTACTTTAGACCAGAGAATGGCACCCTATTCCCTATATAGTGCACTACTTTAGACCAGAGAATGGCACCCTATTCCCTATATAGTGCACTACTTTAGACCAGAGAATGGCACCCTATTCCCTATATAGCGCACTACTTTAGACCAGAGAATGGCACCCTATTCCCTATATAGTGCACTACTTTAGACCAGAGAATGGTACCCTATTCCCTATATAGTGCACTACTTTAGACCAGAGAATGGCACCCTATTCCCTATATAGTGCACTACTTTAGACCAGAGAATGGCACCCTATTCCCTATATAGTGCACTACTTTAGACCAGAGAATGGTACCCTATTCCCTATATAGTGCACTACTTTAGACCAGAGAATGGTACCCTATTCCCTATATAGTGCACTACTTTAGACCAGAGAATGGCACCCTATTCCCTATATAGTGCACTACTTTAGACCAGAGAATGGCACCCTATTCCCTATATAGTGCACTACTTTAGACCAGAGAATGGCACCCTATTCCCTATATAGAGCACTACTTTAGACCAGAGAATGACACCCTATTCCCTATATAGTGCACTACTTTAGACCAGAGAATGGCACCCTATTCCCTATATAGTGCACTACTTTAGACCAGAGAATGGCACCCTATTCCCTATATAGTGCACTACTTTAGACCAGAGAATGGTACCCTATTCCCTATATAGTGCACTACTTTAGACCAGAGAATGGCACCCTATTCCCTATATAGTGCACTACTTTAGACCAGAGAATTGCACCCTATTCCCTATATAGTGCACTACTTTAGACCAGAGAATGGTACCCTATTCCCTATATAGTGCACTACTTTAGACCAGAGAATGGCACCCTATTCCCTATATAGAGCACTACTTTAGACCAGAGAATGGCACCCTATTCCCTGTATAGTGCACTACTTTAGACCAGAGAATGGCACCCTATTCCCTGTATAGTGCACTACTTTAGACCAGAGAATGGCACCCTATTCCCTATATAGTGCACTACTTTAGACCAGAGAATGGCACCCTATTCCCTGTATAGTGCACTACTTTAGACCAGAGAATGGCACCCTATTCCCTGTATAGTGCACTACTTTAGACCAGAGAATGGCACCCTATTCCCTGTATAGTGCACTACTTTAGACCAGAGAATGGCACCCTATTCCCTGTATAGTGCACTACTTTAGACCAGAGAATGGCACCCTATTCCCTGTATAGTGCACTACTTTAGACCAGAGCCCATAGAGCTCTATAGAGGGAATAGGGTGCCATTTGGGAATCAGGCCTAGCCTGGATTAATGGTCTTCGTTCCATTTCACCAATTTTCCTCGCCTGGAATAGGTCCTGTGTAGCTCAGTTGGTAGAGCATGGCGCTTGCAACGCCAGGGTTGTGGGTTCGATTCCCACGGGGGCCCAGTATGGAAAGAAATGTATGCACTCACTAACTGTAAGTGGCTCTGGATATGAGCGTCTTCTATAAATGACTAAAATGTAAAATGAATAAGGGTCTTGGTTCCATTTCACCAATATTCCTCTACACTGGGAACCCAGTGAATAATACAGCCCAGGAACCTTGCTACTGTTGTTGGGTTGCATTCTGGTAGAACTCCTTTATGTGGAACCTCAACTACCTTTGACCCAGCCCAGAAGCTTCAGAAATATTTACCATGTATCAATATAGAAATGTCCAGCTCTTTGGGCCTTCCATTCAAATGGAACCATTGTTTCATGAACCGTGTCCGTCCAGCTGAATAATATTTGTTTATCAGAAGAGTTCAAGCGTGACAGAAGGGCAACTTAATGTGAAGTATTGCTCCTTTGTCTGGCCTGGTCCCAGATCTGTTTGTGTTATTACCAACTCCATTTCTCATTGTAAAGTCAAACATAACAATGTCATAAGGAGTGGCAAGAAAGCAGTAACAGACTGGCATCTAGGCTCCCTTTTAGAACAGAGGGACTGTTTCATAACTACCAATACGTAACATTTATATTAGCATCACAACAGTCCTGTGACAGGAAGACTTTTCCCAAGGGTGTTTGTACTTCGTTGCCTTGAACAGCAGCTTTCCTGGGATCATCTCAGAGCATTGTCACGTCATGTCTCTTCACCACACGATGGAGAAAAAAAGTCCTATTTTACAGCAGAATGAAATGAACAGTAAAATGACAGGTCTGCAGCCACACACAGCAGGCAGCAGGAACATAATCCACTGTAATCCCTGTAGAGTAGCGGGTCCAGGAAGAGAGCTGTACTGTAGTGTATTATAGAGAACAGCACCTGCCCACTGCACCCTGCTGCGGTTAGTCTCCAGAGAAAACAACCACTGGACATTAAGCCTCTTCCAGAGCCTCTGGGTTTATGATGCGTTCCAAATGGCACCCTAATCCCTACACTCTAGAACCTAAAAGGGTTATTCATCTGTCCCCATAGGAGAACCCTTTGAAGAACCCTTGTTGGTTCCAGGTAGAACCGTTTTGGGTTCCGTGTAGAACCCTTTCCACAAAGGGTTCTACCTGGAACCAAAAAGGGTTCTACCTGGAACCAAAAAGGGTTCTAACTGGAACCAAAAATGGTTCTACCTGGAACCAAAAAGGGTTCTACCTGGAACCAAAAAGGGTTCTACCTGGAACCAAAAAGGGTTCTGTCTGGAACCAAAAAGGGTTCTGTCTGGAACCAAAAAGGGTTCTGTCTGGAACCAAAAAGGGTTCTGTCTGGAACCAAAAAGGGTTCTAACTGGAACCAAAAATGGTTCTACCTGGAACCAAAAAGGGTTCTACCTGGAACCAAAAAGGGTTCTCCTAATAGGACAGATGAAGAACCCTTTTGGATCCCTTTTCTCTAAGAGTGTATATAATGCTGGAATGGAGTCAATGGAATGGCTTCAAACACATGGAAACCATGGAAACCATGTGTTTGATATATTTGAAAGCATTCTACTGATTCCGCTCTAGCCATTACCACGAGCCCGTCCTTCCCAATCACATGTATTTCTAAAGGCCTTTTTACATCAGCAGATATCACAGTGCTAAACTGAAACCCAGGCTAAAACCCCAAACAGGTGCCACCGACCGCCTGTGATTTAGTGCACTATAAAGGGAGTAGGGTGCCATTTGGGACTCAAAGGTATATTCTGTATTTACCTCCAGCAGCCTCTAGCCTCCAGCCTCCAGCCTCCAGCCTCCAGCCTCCAGCCCTCTGTCTCCTGACTCTGGTATCTCATTATGAGGTAGGGGTCAAATGTCCAGCCAGAAATCACACATATGATTGGCCTGATCATGAGACGATGCATGCTAGTGGATCATAATGACAGCAGGTCCAGATATACCTAATACTCTACTAGTGGATCATAATGACAGCAGGTCCAGATATACCTAATACTCTACTAGTGGATCATAATGACAGCAGGTCCAGACATACCTAATACTCTACTAGTGGATCATAATGACAGCAGGTCCAGACATACCTAATACTCTACTAGTGGATCATAATGACAGCAGGTCCAGACATACCTAATACTCTACTAGTGGATCATAATGACAGCAGGTCCAGACATACCTAATACTCTACTAGTGGATCATAATGACAGCAGGTCCAGATATACCTAATACTCTACTAGTGGATCATAATGACAGCAGGTCCAGACCTACCTAATACTCTACTAGTGGATCATAATGACAGCAGGTCCAGACATACCTAATACTCTACTAGTGGATCATAATGACAGCAGGTCCAGACATACCTAATACTCTACTAGTGGATCATAATGACAGCAGGTCCAGACCTACCTAATACTCTACTAGTGGATCATAATGACAGCAGGTCCAGATATACCTAATACTCTACTAGTGGATCATAATGACAGCAGGTCCAGACATACCTAATACTCTACTAGTGGATCATAATGACAGCAGGTCCAGACATACCTAATACTCTACTAGTGGATCATAATGACAGCAGGTCCAGACATACCTAATACTCTACTAGTGGATCATAATGACAGCAGGTCCAGATATACCTAATACTCTACTAGTGGATCATAATGACAGCAGGTCCAGACATACCTAATACTCTACTAGTGGATCATAATGACAGCAGGTCCAGACATACCTAATACTCTACTAGTGGATCATAATGACAGCAGGTCCAGACATACCTAATACTCTACTAGTGGATCATAATGACAGCAGGTCCAGACATACCTAATACTCTACTAGTGGATCATAATGACAGCAGGTCCAGACATACCTAATACTCTACTAGTGGATCATAATGACAGCAGGTCCAGACATACCTAATACTCTACTAGTGGATCATAATGACAGCAGGTCCAGATATACCTAATACTCTACTAGTGGATCATAATGACAGCAGGTCCAGACATACCTAATACTCTACTAGTGGATCATAATGACAGCAGGTCCAGACATACCTAATACTCTACTAGTGGATCATAATGACAGCAGGTCCAGACATACCTAATACTCTACTAGTGGATCATAATGACAGCAGGTCCAGACATACCTAATACTCTACTAGTGGATCATAATGACAGCAGGAAAAGATATACCTAATACTCTACTAGTGGATCATAATGACAGCAGGTCCAGATATACCTAATACTCTACTAGTGGATCATAATGACAGCAGGTCCAGACATACCTAATACTCTACTAGTGGATCATAATGACAGCAGGTCCAGACATACCTAATACTCTACTAGTGGATCATAATGACAGCAGGTCCAGACATACCTAATACTCTACTAGTGGATCATAATGACAGCAGGTCCAGACATACCTAATACTCTACTAGTGGATCATAATGACAGCAGGTCCAGATATACCTAATACTCTACTAGTGGATCATAATGACAGCAGGTCCAGATATACCTAATACTCTACTAGTGGATCATAATGACAGCAGGTCCAGACATACCTAATACTCTACTAGTGGATCATAATGACAGCAGGTCCAGACATACCTAATACTCTACTAGTGGATCATAATGACAGCAGGTCCAGATATACCTAATACTTTACTAGTGGATCATAATGACAGCAGGTCCAGACATACCTAATACTCTACTAGTGGATCATAATGACAGCAGGTCCAGATATACCTAATACTCTACTAGTGGATCATAATGACAGCAGGTCCAGACATACCTAATACTCTACTAGTGGATCATAATGACAGCAGGTCCAGACATACCTAATACTCTACTAGTGGATCATAATGACAGCAGGTCCAGATATACCTAATACTCTACTAGTGGATCATAATGACAGCAGGTCCAGACATACCTAATACTCTACTAGTGGATCATAATGACAGCAGGTCCAGATATACCTAATACTCTACTAGTGGATCATAATGACAGCAGGTCCAGATATACCTAATACTCTACTAGTGGATCATAATGACAGCAGGTCCAGACATACCTAATACTCTACTAGTGGATCATAATGACAGCAGGTCCAGATATACCTAATACTCTACTAGTGGATCATAATGACAGCAGGTCCAGATATACCTAATACTCTACTAGTGGATCATAATGACAGCAGGTCCAGATATACCTAATACTCTACTAGTGGATCATAATGACAGCAGGTCCAGACATACCTAATACTCTACTAGTGGATCATAATGACAGCAGGTCCAGATATACCTAATACTCTACTAGTGGATCATAATGACAGCAGGTCCAGATATACCTAATACTCTACTAGTGGATCATAATGACAGCAGGTCCAGATATACCTAATACTCTACTAGTGGATCATAATGACAGCAGGTCCAGATATACCTAATACTCTACTAGTGGATCATAATGACAGCAGGTCCAGATATACCTAATACTCTACTAGTGGATCATAATGACAGCAGGTCCAGACATACCTAATACTCTACTAGTGGATCATAATGACAGCAGGTCCAGATATACCTAATACTCTACTAGTGGATCATAATGACAGCAGGTCCAGACATACCTAATACTCTACTAGTGGATCATAATGACAGCAGGTCCAGATATACCTAATACTCTGCTAGTGGATCATAATGACAGCAGGTCCAGACATACCTAATACTCTACTAGTGGATCATAATGACAGCAGGTCCAGATATACCTAATACTCTACTAGTGGATCATAATGACAGCAGGTCCAGACCTACCTAATACTCTACTAGTGGATCATAATGACAGCAGGTCCAGACCTACCTAATACTCTACTAGTGGATCATAATGACAGCAGGTCCAGATATACCTAATACTCTACTAGTGGATCATAATGACAGCAGGTCCAGACATACCTAATACTCTACTAGTGGATCATAATGACAGCAGGTCCAGACATACCTAATACTCTACTAGTGGATCATAATGACAGCAGGTCCAGACATACCTAATACTATACTAGTGGATCATAATGACAGCAGGTCCAGATATACCTAATACTCTACTAGTGGATCATAATGACAGCAGGTCCAGACATACCTAATACTCTACTAGTGGATCATAATGACAGCAGGTCCAGATATACCTAATACTCTACTAGTGGATCATAATGACAGCAGGTCCAGACATACCTAATACTCTACTAGTGGATCATAATGACAGCAGGTCCAGATATACCTAATACTCTACTAGTGGATCATAATGACAGCAGGTCCAGATATACCTAATACTCTACTAGTGGATCATAATGACAGCAGGTCCAGACATACCTAATACTCTACTAGTGGATCATAATGACAGCAGGTCCAGATATACCTAATACTCTACTAGTGGATCATAATGACAGCAGGTCCAGACATACCTAATACTCTACTAGTGGATCATAATGACAGCAGGTCCAGACATACCTAATACTCTACTAGTGGATCATAATGACAGCAGGTATTTTTTTTATCTTAATCTCGTATTTTCTTTATTGTCACTTCTGTTTGGAAGAAATCAGTGAACTGTTAATCCAGGATGCAGGGCGAGGGCTCCGTAGTCTGACCCAGATGAGGGGATTAGAGGAAGAGGAATAAAATGTTCACAGAAACATAGAATAAAAGAGTGTGATGGATGGAGGGGAGGATGACGTTCGGGAGAGAGAGAGAGGAGGAGAGGAGAGAGGAGGAGAGGAGAGAGGAGGAGAGGAGAGGGGGATGAGGAGAGAGAGAGAGAGAGGAGGAGAGGAGAGAGGAGGAGAGGAGAGAGGAGGAGAGGACAGGAGAGAGGAGGAGAGGAGAGAGGAGGAGAGGAGAGGAGAGGAGGGGAGGATGACGTTCGGGAGAGAGAGAGGAGGAGAGGAGAGGAGAGAGGAGGAGAGGAGAGAGGAGGAGAGGAGAGGAGAGAGGAGGAGAGGAGAGGACGATGACGTTCGGGAGAGAGAGAGAGGAGGAGAGGAGAGGAGAGGAGGAGAGGAGAGAGGAGGAGAGGAGAGGAGGATGACGTTGGGGAGAGAGAGAGAGGAGGAGAGGAGAGGAGGATGACGTTGGGGAGAGAGAGAGAGGAGGAGAGGAGAGGAGGATGACGTTCGGGAGAGAGAGAGAGGAGGAGAGGAGAGGAGGAGGAGGAGAGGAGAGAGGAGGAGAGGAGAGGAGGATGACGTTGGGGAGAGAGAGAGAGGAGGAGAGGAGAGGAGGATGACGTTGGGGAGAGAGAGAGAGGAGGAGAGGAGAGGAGGATGACGTTCGGGAGAGAGAGAGAGGAGGAGAGGAGGATGACGTTGGGGAGAGAGAGAGAGGAGGAGAGGAGAGGAGGATGACGTTTGAGAGAGAGAGAGAGGAGGAGAGGAGAGGAGGATGACGTTCGAGAGAGAGAGAGAGGAGGAGAGGAGAGGAGGATGACATTCGAGAGAGAGAGAGAGGAGGAGAGGAGAGGAGGATGACGTTCGGGAGAGAGAGAGAGGAGGAGAGGAGACGCGTTATGTAAATTGGGACTGACAGGAGGCTAGGGAAGGTGGGACTGACTGTGACCTCTATCCTGATCTGCATCCCAAATGGCACCCTATTCCCTATATAGCGCACTACTTCTGATCAGGGCTTATAGGGGTATGGTCAAAAGTAGTCACTGTCCTGGGAATATGGTGTACTTTGGGACACCTGCCTGTTCTGCTGTCAGAGAACAGAGAAGTCAGTCAACTCTAGACTGGTAATAACAGCATCATAGCATTAAACAGGGCCTTATTAACAGGAAGTTACAGCATCATACCATCCAACAGGGCCTTATTAACAGGAAGTTACAGCATCATACCATCCAACAGGGCCTTATTAACAGGAAGTTACAGCATCATACCATTAAACATTTACATTTTAGTCATTTAGCAGACGCTCTTATCCAGAGCGACTTACAGGAGCAATTAGGGTTAAGTGCCTTGCTTAAGGGCACAGACAGATTTTTCACCTAGTCGGCTCGGGGATTAGAACCAGCGACCTTTCAGTTACTGGCACAATGCTCTTACCCACTAAGCTACCTGCCGCCCCAGGGCCTTATTAACAGGAAGTTACAGCATCATACCATTAAACAGGGCCTTATTAAAAGGAAGTTACAACATCCTCATCTCCACCTGCAGTATAGTTGGAAGGATCAATTCAATTCTGTTATATTTAGATTTGTTTGGAGGAATGAAACGCAGTATATTCGGAAATCTCAATTAACGACAGACTATGATCGTGGAGGTTTACAGGCTATTGATTTTGAGTCGTTACATTTAGAATTAAATGGTTGAAATCCTGTCTGTCTAATCCTACCTCTACGTGGTATCACATCCCTAACAGTCTGTTTAATCAACTTGGTGGACTTGAATTCCTAATGAAATGTGATTTGGACCCTCCAAAATTACCTGTGAAATTGTCTAAAGTTTCCCCCCTTAAAACATTGATTTGGAATAATAGAGTTATTAAAATGAATAGGAAATCCCTTTCCAAAGGCCTTTGGTTTGACCCAAAGGGGGGTATCAGTTTTGTATGTGATTTGTTAGACAACACTGGGGAGTTTCATTGGTAAATTTCAGGTAAATATTACTCAGAGAGAATATATGAAGGTTTGCAAAGCAATTCCACTTCCTTTCCTTGGACTTATTAAGAACACTGTTATATTATGAGGTTGTTCCCACTTTTCCAATTTGAAACATGTAAGACTTGAACCTTTTGGATACGATTGGCAGTTAATTGAGTAATATTTGGTGATTATAATTCAATATATTGCAATGGAAGTGACCAACCCGTGCTATGGTCAAAAGCGACTACCTTTTACCTTAATTGTCCATTTATCCCAAAATATTTTCTTCCATCTACCCTGTTAATGATTTCTTGCACAAAAGATTCAATTTTGACAAAACGCCTTGTGTTTTTTGTTCCTCTGATTCAGAATCTACAGAGCATTTATTTTTTCCTGCCGCCATTCTAGTAAACTATGGATTGAAATTCATGAATGGTAATGGTTGTGTATAAAATCTCCAGAATGACCTGTTTACCTTTGATGATGTTAAATGGCGTTATGCTAATCCTCGTAACTCCCATCAGAACTACCTGTTTACCTGTGATGATGTTAAATGGTGTTATGCTAATCCTCGTAACTCCCATCAGAACTATTCTATTAACAGTATTATTCTCTTGGACACATTTTATATTCACAAATGGAAATGGGGCGGAGAAATTCCTTATTTTGTAGTTCTTTTTAAATTGAACTGTTAGAATTTTTTCAATCCCTCAAACTTGTGAAACTTAAAAAGTTGGACAAATTATTAGAAGTCATGACTCTGAATGTCTGTTAATGTTTCATTGCTTTTTCACATATAAACTATGTCCTGAATTATTGGCGTTTTATTATTTTATTTTTTTCATTGTATTCACAGGAATGTCCCTGTATTGATGTGTAATATTGTTATTATTGTTGCAATAAAAATAATATATATATATATATATATATATATATATATATATATATATATATATATATATATATATATCAACCAAAAAACAATAAAAAATCTAAAAAATTTGAAAATGTAAAAAGTATCGTAGGAAGGAGCAAGTGACCTATGCAATGTAAATAGATGTCTTAACAATGCCAACACTGATCAATAAAATGGATGTCCATGGAAATTAAATTAACAATATTTACCTTCATAAATACTACATTTCTATACAGATTGACAGATTTTACGCTACTAGCGTGATCGCAGATCTTATGAATGTGGCCAGAAATATCGCTAAATATTTGATAGCCTTTAATAATCATAATGACTAACTGAGAGCAGTATTCAGTTCAGTCATGAAGCTAACTGACAGCAGTATTCAGTTCAGTCATAAAGCTAACTGACAGCAGTATTCAGTTCAGTCATTAAGCTAACTGACAGCAGTATTCAGTTGAGTCATTAAGCTAACTGACAGCAGTATTCAGTTCAGTCATAAAGCTAACTGACAGCAGTATTCAGTTCAGTCATTAAGCTAACTGACAGCAGTATTCAGTTCAGTCATAAAGCTAACTGACAGCAGTATTCAGTTCAGTCATAAAGCTAACTGACAGCAGTATTCAGTTGAGTCATTAAGCTAACTGACAGCAGTATTCAGTTCAGTCATAAAGCTAACTGACAGCAGTATTCAGTTGAGTCATTAAGCTAACTGACAGCAGTATTCAGTTGAGTCATTAAGTTAACTGACAGCAGTATTCAGTTCAGTCATTAAGCTAACTGACAGCAGTATTCAGTTCAGTCATAAAGCTAACTGACAGCAGTATTCAGTTGAGTCATTAAGCTAACTGACAGCAGTATTCAGTTCAGTCATAAAGCTAACTGACAGCAGTATTCAGTTGAGTCATTAAGCTAACTGACAGCAGTATTCAGTTGAGTCATTAAGGTAACTGACAGCAGTATTCAGTTCAGTCATTAAGCTAACTGACAGCAGTATTCAGTTCAGTCATAAAGCTAACTGACAGCGGTATTCAGTTGAGTCATTAAGCTAACTGACAGCAGTATTCAGTTCAGTCATAAAGCTAACTGACAGCAGTATTCAGTTGAGTCATTAAGCTAACTGACAGCAGTATTCAGTTCAGTCATAAAGCTAACTGACAGCAGTATTCAGTTGAGTCATTAAGCTAACTGACAGCAGTATTCAGTTGAGTCATAAAGCTAACTGACAGCAGTATTCAGTTCAGTCATTAAGCTAACTGACAGCAATATTCAGTTGAGTCATTAAGCTAACTGACAGCAGTATTCAGTTCAGTCATTAAGCTAACTGACAGCAGTATTCAGTTCAGCCATAAAGCTAACTGACAGCAGTATTCAGTTGAGTCATTAAGCTAACTGACAGCAGTATTCAGTTCAGTCATAAAGCTAACTGACAGCAGTATTCAGTTGAGTCATTAAGCTAACTGACAGCAGGATTCAGTTCAGTCATTAAGCTAACTGACAGCAGTATTCAGTTCAGTCATAAAGCTAACTGACAGCAGTATTCAGTTGAGTCATTAAGCTAACTGACAGCAGTATTCAGTTGAGTCATAAAGCTAACTGACAGCAGTATTCAGTTGAGTCATTAAGCTAACTGACAGCAGTATTCAGTTCAGTCATAAAGCTAACTGACAGCAGTATTCAGTTGAGTCATTAAGCTAACTGACAGCAGTATTCAGTTCAGTCATTAAGCTAACTGACAGCAGTATTCAGTTGAGTCATTAAGCTAACTGACAGCAGTATTCAGTTCAGTCATTAAGCTAACTGACAGCAGTATTCAGTTCAGTCATTAAGCTAACTGACAGCAGTATTCAGTTCAGTCATAAAGCTAACTGACAGCAGTATTCAGTTGAGTCATTAAGCTAACTGACAGCAGTATTCAGTTCAGTCATTAAGCTAACTGACAGCAGTATTCAGTTCAGTCATAAAGCTAACTGACAGCAGTATTCAGTTGAGTCATTAAGCTAACTGACAGCAGTATTCAGTTCAGTCATAAAGCTAACTGACAGCAGTATTCAGTTGAGTCATTAAGCTAACTGACAGCAGTATTCAGTTGAGTCATAAAGCTAACT
>NW_025533505.1:810000-850000 GCF_020615455.1 Coregonus clupeaformis | reverse complement strand
AGTTGTCCCTGATTGCACTGACTTTGCTCCTAAGTTGAATGCACCAATTTGTAAGTCGCTCTGGATAAGAGTGTCTGCTAAATGACTTAAATGTAAATGTAAATTGTAGGCTATGGCTAGATGAGATGTGCTTCCAGTGCTGGTCAAAAACATAGTATAGAGTACAGACATTTGTAATGGGATGCCCTCGTCAATAACAATGAGTTATTTTGATGGGAAATGCCTGTATGAGGCCAACCCTAACCCTGTATGAGGCCAACCCTAACCCTGTATGAGGCCAACCCTAACCCTGTATGAGCCCAACCCTAACCCTGTATGAGGCCAACCCTAACCCTGTATGAGCCCAACCCTAACCCTGTATGAGGCCAACCCTAACCCTGTATGAGGCCAACCCTAACCCTGTATGAGGCCAACCCTAACCCTGTATGAGGCTAACCCTAACCCTGTATGAGCCCAACCCTAACCCTGTATGAGGCCAACCCTAACCCTGTATGAGGCCAACCCTAACCCTGTTTGAGGCCAACCCTAACCCTGTATGAGCCCAACCCTAACCCTGTATGAGGCCAACCCTAACCCTGTATGAGGCCAACCCTAACCCTGTATGAGCCCAACCCTAACCCTGTATGAGCCCAACCCTAACCCTGTATGAGGCCAACCCTAACCCTGTATGCCAACCCTAACCCTGTATGCCAACCCTAACCCTGTATGAGCCCAACCCTAACCCTGTATGAGGCCAACCCTAACCCTGTATGCCAACCCTAACCCTGTATGCCAACCCTAACCCTGTATGAGCCCAACCCTAACCCTGTATGAGGCCAACCCTAACCCTGTATGAGGCCAACCCTAACCCTGTATGAGGCCAACCCTAACCCTGTATGAGGCCAACCCTAACCCTGTATGAGGCCAACCCTAACCCTGTATGAGGCCAACCCTAACCCTGTATGAGGCCAACCCTAACCCTGTATGAGGCCAACCCTAACCCTGTATGAGCCCAACCCTAACCCTGTATGAGGCCAACCCTAACCCTGTATGAGGCCAACCCTAACCCTGTATGAGGCCAACCCTAACCCTGTATGAGGCCAACCCTAACCCTGTATGAGGCCAACCCTAACCCTGCATGAGCCCAACCCTAACCCTGTATGAGGCTAACCCTAACCCTGTATGAGGCCAACCCTAACCCTGTATGAGGCCAACCCTAACCCTGCATGAGCCCAACCCTAACCCTGTATGAGGCCAACCCTAACCCTGTATGAGGCCAACCCTAACCCTGTATGAGGCCAACCCTAACCCTGTATGCCAACCCTAACCCTGTATGAGGCCAACCCTAACCCTGTATGAGGCCAACCCTAACCCTGTATGAGGCCAACCCTAACCCTGTATGAGGCCAACCCTAACCCTGTATGAGCCCAACCCTAACCCTGTATGAGCCCAACCCTAACCCTGTATGAGCCCAACCCTAACCCTGTATGAGGCCAACCCTAACCCTAACCCTGTATGAGGCCAACCCTAACCCTGTATGAGGCCAACCCTAACCCTGTATGAGGCCAACCCTAACCCTGCATGAGCCCAACCCTAACCCTGTATGAGGCCAACCCTAACCCTGTATGAGGCCAACCCTAACCCTGTATGAGGCCAACCCTAACCCTAACCCTGTATGAGCCCAACCCTAACCCTGTATGAGGCCAACCCTAACCCTAACCCTGTATGAGCCCAACCCTAACCCTGTATGAGCCCAACCCTAACCCTGTATGAGGCCAACCCTAACCCTGTATGAGCCCAACCCTAACCCTGTATGAGGCCAACCCTAACCCTGTATGAGCCCAACCCTAACCCTGTATGAGGCCAACCCTAACCCTGTATGAGGCCAACCCTAACCCTGTATGAGGCCAACCCTAACCCTGTATGAGGCCAACCCTAACCCTGTATGAGGCCAACCCTAACCCTGTATGAGCCCAACCCTAACCCTAACCCTAACCCTAACCCTGTATGAGGCCAACCCTAACCCTGTATGAGCACTAACCCTGTATGAGCCCAACCCTAACCCTGTATGAGCCCAACCCTAACCCTGTATGAGGCCAACCCTAACCCTGTATGAGGCCAACCCTAACCCTGTATGAGGCCAACCCTAACCCTGTATGAGCCCAACCCTAACCCTGTATGAGCCCAACCCTAACCCTGTATGAGGCCAACCCTAACCCTGTATGAGGCCAACCCTAACCCTGTATGAGACCAACCCTAACCCTGTATGAGGCCAACCCTAACCCTGTATGAGGCCAACCCTAACCCTGTATGAGGCCAACCCTAACCCTGTATGAGGCCAACCCTAACCTTGTATGAGGCCAACCCTAACCCTGTATGAGCCCAACCCTAACCCTGTATGAGGCCAACCCTAACCCTGTATGAGGCCAACCCTAACCCTGTATGAGGCCAACCCTAACCCTGTATGCCAACCCTAACCCTGTATGAGGCCAACCCTAACCCTGTATGAGGCCAACCCTAACCCTGTATGAGGCCAACCCTAACCCTGTATGAGGCCAACCCTAACCCTGTATGAGCCCAACCCTAACCCTGTATGAGCCCAACCCTAACCCTGTATGAGGCCAACCCTAACCCTAACCCTGTATGAGCCCAACCCTAACCCTGTATGAGGCCAACCCTAACCCTGTATGAGGCTAACCCTAACCCTGCATGAGGCCAACCCTAACCCTGCATGAGCCCAACCCTAACCCTGTATGAGGCCAACCCTAACCCTGTATGAGGCCAACCCTAACCCTAACCCTGTATGAGCCCAACCCTAACCCTGTATGAGCCCAACCCTAACCCTGTATGAGGCCAACCCTAACCCTGTATGAGCCCAACCCTAACCCTGTATGAGGCCAACCCTAACCCTGTATGAACCCTAACCCTGTATGAGGCCAACCCTAACCCTGTATGAGCCCAACCCTAACCCTATATGAGGCCAACCGTAACCCTGTATGAGCCCAACCCTAACCCTGTATGAGGCCAACCCTAACCCTGTATGAGGCCAACCCTAGCCCTGTATGAGGCCAACCCTAACCCTGTATGAGGCCAACCCTAACCCTGTATGAGCCCAACCCTAACCCTGTATGAGGCCAACTCTAACCCTGTATGAGCCCAACCCAAGCCTTGTATGAACAATACACAAACACTGTCCACTAGTATGCTATGTACAGCCAAAACAAACATGACAAGGTTAGGGTAAGCAATGTTGCCAATGTAAACCAAACAGAGCAAGCTAACACTTTAAAGTTTAAACTGTTAGAGATGTATGTATCAACCACCACCATCAAAACTAGGACTGAGAAGTATGCATCAACCACAACAACTAGGACTGAGAAGTATGCATCAACCACAACAACTAGGACTGAGAAGTATGCATCAACCACAACTAGGACTGAGAAGTATACATCAACCACCACAACTAGGACTGAGAAGTATACATCAACCACCACAACTAGGACTGAGAAGTATACATCAACCACAACAACTAGGACTGAGAAGTATACATCAACCACTACAACTAGGACTGAGAAGTATACATCAACCACCACAACTAGGACTGAGAAGTATACATCAACCACCACAACTAGGACTGAGAAGTATACATCAACCACCACAACTAGGACTGAGAAGTATACATCAACCACAACTAGGACTGAGAAGTATGCATCAACCACCACAACTAGGACTGAGAAGTATGCATCAACCACAACAACTAGGACTGAGAAGTATGCATCAACCACAACTAGGACTGAGAAGTATACATCAACCACAACTAGGACTGAGAAGTATGCATCAACCACCACAACTAGGACTGAGAAGTATGCATCAACCACACCAACTAGGACTGAGAAGTATGCATCAACCACAACTAGGACTGAGAAGTATACATCAACCACCACAACTAGGACTGAGAAGTATGCATCAACCACCACAACTAGGACTGAGAAGTATACATCAACCACCACAACTAGGACTGAGAAGTATACATCAACCACCACAACTAGGACTGAGAAGTATGCATCAACCTGCACAACTAGGACTGAGAAGTATACATCAACCACCACAACTAGGACTGAGAAGTATACATCAACCTGCACAACTAGGACTGAGAAGTATACATCAACCACAACAACTAGGACTGAGAAGTATACATCAACCACCACAACTAGGACTGAGAAGTATACATCAACCTTCACAACTAGGACTGAGGAGTATACATCAACCACCACAACTAGGACTGAGAAGTATGCATCAACCACCACAACTAGGACTGAGAAGTATGCATCAACCACAACAACTAGGACTGAGAAGTATACATCAACCACAACTAGGACTGAGAAGTATACATCAACCACCACAACTAGGACTGAGAAGTATACATCAACCACCACAACTAGGACTGAGAAGTATGCATCAACCACAACTAGGACTGAGAAGTATACATCAACCACCATAACTAGGACTGAGAAGTATACATCAACCACCACAACTAGGACCGAGAAGTATGCATCAACCACAACTAGGACTGAGAAGTATACATCAACCACAACTAGGACTGAGAAGTATACATCAACCACAACTAGGACTGAGAAGTATACATCAACCACCACAACTAGGACTGAGAAGTATACATCAACCACCACAACTAGGACTGAGAAGTATGCATCAACCACCACAACTAGGACTGAGAAGTATACATCAACCACCACAACTAGGACTGAGAAGTATACATCAACCACAACAACTAGGACTGAGAAGTATACATCAACCACAACTAGGACTGAGAAGTATGCATCAACCACAACTAGGACCGAGAAGTATACATCAACCACAACTAGGACTGAGAAGTATGCATCAACCACCACAACTAGGACTGAGAAGTATACATCAACCACCACAACTAGGACTGAGAAGTATACATCAACCACAACTAGGACTGAGAAGTATACATCAACCACAACTAGGACTGAGAAGTATACATCAACCACAACTAGGACTGAGAAGTATACATCAACCACCACAACTAGGACTGAGAAGTATACATCAACCACCACAACTAGGACTGAGAAGTATACATCAACCACCACAACTAGGACTGAGAAGTATACATCAACCACAACAACTAGGACTGAGAAGTATACATCAACCACAACTAGGACTGAGAAGTATGCATCAACCACAACTAGGACTGAGAAGTATACATCAACCACAACTAGGACTGAGAAGTATGCATCAACCACCACAACTAGGACTGAGAAGTATACATCAACCACCACAACTAGGACTGAGAAGTATACATCAACCACAACTAGGACTGAGAAGTATACATCAACCACAACTAGGACTGAGAAGTATACATCAACCACAACTAGGACTGAGAAGTATACATCAACCACCACAACTAGGACTGAGAAGTATACATCAACCACCACAACTAGGACTGAGAAGTATACATCAACCACCACAACTAGGACTGAGAAGTATACATCAACCACAACTAGGACTGAGAAGTATACATCAACCACCACAACTAGGACTGAGAAGTATACATCAACCACAACTAGGACTGAGAAGTATACATCAACCACCACAACTAGGACTGAGAAGTATACATCAACCACAACTAGGACTGAGAAGTATACATCAACCACAACTAGGACTGAGAAGTATACATCAACCACAACTAGGACTGAGAAGTATACATCAACCACAACTAGGACTGAGAAGTATGCATCAACCACCACAACTAGGACTGAGAAGTATACATCAACCACAACTAGGACTGAGAAGTATACATCAACCACCACAACTAGGACTGAGAAGTATACATCAACCACCACAACTAGGACTGAGAAGTATACATCAACCACCACAACTAGGACTGAGAAGTATACATCAACCACAACTAGGACTGAGAAGTATGCATCAACCACAACAACTAGGACTGAGAAGTATGCATCAACCACAACTAGGACTGAGAAGTATACATCAACCACCACAACTAGGACTGAGAAGTATGCATCAACCACAACAACTAGGACTGAGAAGTATACATCAACCACAACTAGGACTGAGAAGTATGCATCAACCACAACTAGGACTGAGAAGTATGCATCAACCACCACAACTAGGACTGAGAAGTATGCATCAACCACCACAACTAGGACTGAGAAGTATACATCAACCACCACAACTAGGACTGAGAAGTATGCATCAACCACCACAACTAGGACTGAGAAGTATACATCAACCACCACAACTAGGACTGAGAAGTATACATCAACCACAACTAGGACTGAGAAGTATACATCAACCACAACTAGGACTGAGAAGTATACATCAACCACCACAACTAGGACTGAGAAGTATACATCAACCACCACAACTAGGACTGAGAAGTATACATCAACCACCACAACTAGGACTGAGAAGTATACATCAACCACCACAACTAGGACTGAGAAGTATACATCAACCACAACAACTAGGACTGAGAAGTATACATCAACCACAACTAGGACTGAGAAGTATACATCAACCACCACAACTAGGACTGAGAAGTATACATCAACCACAACTAGGACTGAGAAGTATGCATCAACCAGCACAACTAGGACTGAGAAGTATACATCAACCACCACAACTAGGACTGAGAAGTATACATCAACCACCACAACTAGGACTGAGAAGTATACATCAACCACCACAACTAGGACTGAGAAGTATACATCAACCACAACTAGGACTGAGAAGTATGCATCAACCAGCACAACTAGGACTGAGAAGTATACATCAACCACCACAACTAGGACTGAGAAGTATACATCAACCACCACAACTAGGACTGAGAAGTATACATCAACCACAACTAGGACTGAGAAGTATACATCAACCACAACTAGGACTGAGAAGTATGCATCAACCACCACAACTAGGACTGAGAAGTATACATCAACCACCACAACTAGGACTGAGAAGTATACATCAACCACAACTAGGACTGAGAAGTATGCATCAACCACAACAACATTACTACAGCATTAGATGGTAATAACACTGAATGTGACAAACATTACTACAGCATTAGATGGTAATAACACTGAATGTGACTAACATTACTACAACATTAGATGGTAATAACACTGAATGTGACTAACATTACTACAGCATTAGATGGTAATAACACTGAATGTGACTAACATTACTACAGCATTAGATGGTAATAACACTGAATGTGACTAACATTACTACAGCATTAGATGGTAATAACACTGAATGTGACTAACATTACTACAGCATTAGATGGTAATAACACTGAATGTGACTAACATTACTACAACATTAGATGGTAATAACACTGAATGTGACTAACATTACTACAGCATTAGATGGTAATAACACTGAATGTGACTAACATTACTACAGCATTAGATGGTAATAACACTGAATGTGACTAACATTACTACAGCATTAGATGGTAATAACACTGAATGTGACTAACATTACTACAACATTAGATGGTAATAACACTGAATGTGACTAACATTACTACAACATTAGATGGTAATAAGCACTTTGAACTGCATTATAATTTTTTTTAAACAAAAATAAGTGCTTTATAAATAAAGTTTGATTGATTGAATGAATAAGGTGTTAACTTAGGAATGTTGGACTAGATGTTAGATATGCTGAAGCCTGTTCAGCTGAGTTGGCGCTACAGATGTTGAGCAACAGTCCAAACCAAACATGGCCTGTCAGAGGGAGGGTATGAGCCATTTCCTGATCAATGTGTGTTTTCCTGTTCAGTGTGTGGACAGAGCTAGCTGCTGCCTGGTGGTTCTTAGTACTTAGGAAACAGGACAGAGAGCATCATGGGAATGTTAGCAGATAACTTTAATCTCATATATGGCACCTTTCTGTCATCATGTCGCCCTAATTGAACATCCTCAGACTTAATCATATTGTAAAAAATAATTGACAAAATGATTTTTACAACAGATTGGTATCATAGGAGATTAAAGTGTGTTTGATTGGTCCTTCATTACGTGTTGATTGCTTAACATTTACAGTGTTTTAGAGCGCTTTCCATAACATCAGGGGAACGTTACCTGTTACCTATAAAAAACAACACAATACAGTATATGATTTTATGACAGATACCAGGTGCCATATGAGATTTTACATGACATGATTTTATGGCAGGTGCCATATAATATAAGTGTGCTTGTTTGGCTGTTGAAGTCCCGTGTAGCTCAGTTGGTAGAGCATGGCGCTTGCAACGCCAGGGTTGTGGGTTCGATTCCCACGGGGGGCCAGTATGAAAAAATATGAAAATGTATGCACTCACTAACTGCAATGTTAAATGACTAAAATGTAAAATGTTTTAGCATTTTCCTTTCAACCCATATGCTTACACTTTGTCTATACAACCACGCCTGGCTTTTGTCATGATGCACTTTAAGGATAATTGATAAACCTGTTTTAGGGAGGATACCTGTTTTGAAATCTTCACAATAACATTCCTAAATTCCGAACAAAAGTCCTCCCGCATTGAAATGAGATATCGGCTACTTACAGGCCACATGGTATTCAAGCACAGTAGATCTGACAACTTCTACAGCACATTGTATTAGTCGAGAACGTCACCCAGTTCACACCTGTACGGTACAGACAGCGGAGGGCAACTCCAGACAGGTAACTTTACAATCATAAGCGACCTGCAAAAGAAGATAACATCTAAGAATCTACCTTTTCTCCGTTGCTGAAAACATTCTCAAACGTCTCTGTCCCATGCACGGCAGGGTTGCGGGATACGCTTATTGAAGCGAGAAACAAGACACATCTGCAATCTCCTTCGGCGTAGCTGTACTTGTGAACGAACGACGGGACTTCCTCGTCGAATACGGGAGCGCGCTATGGGAAGGAGCGCGCGGTGAATTAAAGGGCGGTGGCGGTGGCTGACGGGTCAATGTTTGGCCGACGTTTAATATGGAAAGCCATAGTTTAAAACAGGGGTGTATTCACTAGGAATCTTATTTTTCGCCTGCTACGTAACCAGGAACCAAACAGAAGCAAACGGGGTGGGACCTACCTGAATTTGTCCAATAGAAACTCTAGTTTTCGTTGCGAAACGTTTTGCAACTGTTTGCAATGGTGTGCACTAGATCTCGTGGCTTGTATTCATGAATGCCAAGGGAAGCCCCCCAAAATGTACCAAGAAAATAAGAAAAATAAACTATAAAATAATGTTTATTTCTTCTCTATGTGTTT
Organism: Coregonus clupeaformis; assembly: GCF_020615455.1. Classification (NCBI taxonomy): domain Eukaryota; kingdom Metazoa; phylum Chordata; class Actinopteri; order Salmoniformes; family Salmonidae; genus Coregonus; species Coregonus clupeaformis. The sequence continues at coordinate 840,706 of NW_025533505.1, read as the reverse complement.
CATAATTTTCCTTAAATTCGCAAGAGGATGAATGTATCTCACCAGAGAAAGCATTAGAGCGAGCGAAACAGCGCCCCTCTGTCTCTGTATGTGTAGGCCATCTATCTGATGCTGTCTGGTCAAAAATAGTATGACACTGTTGCTGCCCGTAGCATTGAATGCAAGGGAAGCCAGCGATCATTTGGCCTCCCTTGATTAAAAAAAAGTATACAGTGCCTTAGGAAAGTATTCAGACCCCTTGAGAGCATGGCGTTTGCAACGCCAGGGTTGTGGGTTCGATTCCCACGGGGGGCCAGTATAAAAAAATATGTATTCACTAACTGTAAGTCGCTCTGGATAAGAGCGTCTGCTAAATGACGTAAATATGTAAATGTATTTTGGATGCAGTAGTTGCAGAATAGCTGCAGTGTTCCTCACATGGTCTCTCCTATCATTGCTACGCTGACGACACACAATTAATCTTCTCCTTTCCCCCTTCTGATAACCAGGTGGCGAATCGCATCTCTGCATGTCTGGCAGACATATCAGTATGGATGACGGATCACCACTTCAAGCTGAACCTCGGCAAGACAGAGCTGCTCTTCCTCCCGGGGAAGGACTGCCCGTTCCATGACCTCGCCATCACGGTTGACAACTCCGTTGTGTCCTCCTCCCAGAGTGCAAAGAGCCTTGGCGTGACCCTGGACAACACCCTGTCGTTCTCCGCTAACATCAAGGCGGTGACCCGATCCTGTAGGTTCATGCTCTACAACATTCGGAGAGTACGACCCTGCCTTACACAGGAAGCGGCACAGGTCCTAATCCAGGCACTTGTCATCTCCCGTCTGGATTACGGCAACTCGCTGTTGGCTGGGCTCCCTGCCTGTGCCATTAAACCCCTACAACTCATCCAGAATGCCGCAGCCCGTCTGGTGTTCAACCTTCCCAAGTTCTCTCACGTCACCCCGCTCCTCCGCACACTCCACTGGCTTCCAGTTGAAACTCGCATCTGCTACAAGACCATGGTGCTTGCCTACGGAGCTGTGAGGGGAACGGCTCCTCCGTACCTTCAGGCTCTGATCAGTCCCTACACCCAAACGAGGGCATTGCGTTCATCCACCTCTGTCCTGCTGGCCCCCCTACCTCTGCGGAAGCAGAGTTCCCGCTCAGCCCAGTCAAAACTGTTCGCTGCTCTGGCACCCCAATGGTGGAACAAGCTCCCTCACGACGCCAGGACAGCGGAGTCACTCACCACCTTCCGGAGACATTTGAAACCCCACCTCTTTAAGGAATACCTGGGATAGGATAAAGTAATCATTCTACCCCCCCTTACCCCACCCCAAAGGAAAAAATATATTGTAAAGTGGTTATCCCACTGGCTATCATAAGGTGAATGCACCAGAGCGTCTGCTAAATGACGTAAATGTAAATGTAAAATGTTGTACTGCACTCTGATTGCAGTCCTTTTCATATGGGCGGCCTGAGGACATATCAGATACTTTTTTTGCTAGGTTTTTTAACCTATTGATTTTAGTTGTAATGTTTGAGTCATTATAAAAAATTCAGATATCATATGAACACACAGAAGACATGGCAACGTGTAGAATGGCAGGAAATAAGCTTTAAACTTTCTAAATGTGATCTCCACCAACCAGAGGGCTGTGAACAGTTTGTCCTGAATAATAGACGTGCCGGGGTATAGCCTACTACAAAGCAGGATCAATTAGGTCACTTTGATAAACATCCAGATATAACTGTTTTTATATACGTTTTTGAATTTTAAAACATATAATCTACAGTGAATCTACAAAGTATTTGATCCCCTGCTGATTTTGTACGTTTGCCCACTGACAAAGAAATGATCAGTCTATAATTTTAATGGTAGGTTTATTTGAACAGTGAGAGACAGAATAACAAAAAAAAAATCCAGAAAAACGCATGTAAATTTTTTAAATAAATTGATTTAAACACCCCAAGAACACCATCCCCACTGTCAAACATGGAGGTGGAAACATTATGCTTTGGGGGTGTTTTTCTGCTAAGGGGACAGGACAACTTCACCGCATCAAAGGGACGGGGCCATGTACCGTCAAATCTTGGGTGAGAACCTCCTTCCCTCAGCCAGGGCATTGAAAATGGGTCGTGGATGGGTATTCCAGCATGACAATGACCCAAAACACACGGCCAAGACAACAAAGGAGTGGCTCAAGAAGAAGCACATTAAGGTCCTGGAGTGGCCTAGCCAGTCTCCAGACCTTAATCCCATAGAAAATCTGTGGAGGGAGCTGAAGGTTTGAGTTGCCAAACGTCAGCCTCAAAACCTTAATGCCTTGGAGAAGATAAGCAAAGAGGAGTGGGACAAAATCCCTCCTGAGATGTGTGCAAACCTGGTGGCCAACTACAAGAAACGTCTGACCTCTGTGATTGCCAACAAGGGTTTTGCCACCAAGTACTAAGTCATGTTTTGCAGAGGGGTCAAATACTTATTTCCCTCATTAAAATGCAAATCAATGTATAACATTTTTGACATGCGTTTTTCTAGATTTTTTTGTTGTTATTCTGTCTCTCACTGTTCAAATAAACCTAACATTAAAATTATAGACTGATCATGTCTTTGTCAGTGGGCAAAAGTACAAAATCAGCAGGGGATCAAATACTTTTTTCCCTCACTGTAGCTGCAGTGAAGCCACTCAACATTTACATTAAATTCAGACATCTAGCAGACACACCCATCCACAGCCACCCACAGGAGCCACCAGGGCCAAGCGCCCCAGCCACCCACAGGAGCCACCAGGGCCAAGCGCCCCAGCCACCCACAGGAGCCACCAGGGCCAAGCGCCCCAGCGACCCACAGGAGCCACCAGGGCCAAGCGCCCCAGCCACCCACAGGAACCACCAGGGCCAAGCGCCCCAGCGACCCACAGGAGCCACCAGGGCCAAGCGCCCCAGCGACCCACAGGAGCCACCAGGGCCAAGCGCCCCAGCCACCCACAGGAGCCACCAGGGCCCAAGCGCCCCAGCGACCCACAGGAGCCACCAGGGCCAAGCGCCCCAGCGACCCACAGGAGCCACCAGGGGCCAAGCGCCCCAGCGACCCACAGGAGCCACCAGGGCCAAGCGCCCCAGCGACCCACAGGAGCCACCAGGGCCAAGCGCCCCAGCGACCCACAGGAGCCACCAGGGCCAAGCGCCCCAGCCACCCACAGGAGCCACCAGGCCAAGCGCCCCAGCCACCCACAGGAGCCACCAGGGCCAAGCGCCCCAGCCACCCACAGGAGCCACCAGGGCCAAGCGCCCCAGCCACCCACAGGAGCCACCAGGGCCAAGCGCCCCAGCGACCCACAGGAGCCACCAGGGCCAAGCGCCCCAGCGACCCACAGGAGCCACCAGGGCCAAGCGCCCCAGCGACCCACAGGAGCCACCAGGGCCAAGCGCCCCAGCGACCCACAGGAGCCACCAGGGCCAAGCGCCCCAGCCACCCACAGGAGCCACCAGGGCCAAGCGCCCCAGCCACCCACAGGAGCCACCAGGGCCAAGCGCCCCAGCCACCCACAGGAGCCACCAGGGCCAAGCGCCCCAGCCACCCACAGGAGCCACCAGGGCCAAGCGCCCCAGCCACCCACAGGAGCCACCAGGGCCAAGCGCCCCAGCGACCCACAGGAGCCACCAGGGCCAAGCGCCCCAGCGACCCACAGGAACCACCAGGGCCAAGCGCCCCAGCGACCCACAGGAACCACCAGGGCCAAGCGCCCCAGCGACCCACAGGAACCACCAGGGCCAAGCGCCCCAGCGACCCACAGGAGCCACCAGGGCCAAGCGCCCCAGCGACCCACAGGAGCCACCAGGGCCAAGCGCCCCAGCGACCCACAGGAACCACCAGGGCCAAGCGCCCCAGCGACCCACAGGAACCACCAGGGCCAAGCGCCCCGTCCAAGTGCAGATCGACAGATCTCCCACCAAGTCATATCGGGGAACCCGACCCAGCGACCTCTCGGCCACCGGCCCAAGCTCCCAACCGCCAGGCCACCAACCCTCCAAGACCCCCGAAAGTCCCCCTCGAAACCGCCACCGTCCTGCTCCAACCCAGCCAAAACCACCACCCACCCAATGAAGAAATAACTGTTGATTTTCTGGTTCATGAAGAAAGCTAAACTTATATATGTTCTTGGTTGTTGACCCAATTTCACCATGCCCATTTCAAGGTTATCTTTCTAAAATAGTTATTTGGGGCGAAATAGCTGGCAAACTCATTGATTCTGCTTTGTAGGAGCCTATATACAGTACCCCTCCGGACTCCAGGGCCTTTATAACCCCTCTGGACTCCAGGGCCTTTATAACCCCTCTGGACTCCAGGGCCTTTATAACCCCTCCGGACTCCAGGGCCTTTATAACCCCTCCGGACTCCAGGGCCTTTATAACCCCTCCGGACTCCAGGGCCTTTATAACCCCTCCGGACTCCAGGGCCTTTATAACCCCTCCGGACTCCAGGGCCTTTATAACCCCTCCGGACTCCGGGGCCTTTATAACCCCTCCGGACTCCAGGGCCTTTATAACCCCTCCGGACTCCGGGGCCTTTATAAACCCTCCGGACTCCAGGGCCTTTATAACCCCTCCGGACTCCAGGGCCTTTATAACCCCTCCGGACTCCAGGGCCTTTATAACCCCAAAACAAATACAGTACAAGCTTAGCAGCCTATAAAAGCCACCAGGAGGTGGAATAGAATGCAGTAAACTACAAATGGACATATTTATATAACAGTAGCCTACCTTAGTGTCCTTTCATTGGTAGACACTGCAGGGAGGGGCAATAGCCTTGTATGGCATGCCAGTATACTACTGTCGGCTGCTGCCATGATGTCAGTCACCATCCAGGGCCATAACTACATATGAGGACACAAGAGGTCTGGACCTCGGTCATTTCTTCCCTTGCCCAGGGGGCCCCCATTGACTTTGTTAGTCACTCACTCAGATATCAAGAGGTCTGGACCTCGGCCATTTCTTCCCTTGCCCAGGGGGCCCCATTGATGTTGTTAGTCACTCACTCAGATATCAAGAGGTCTGGACCTCGGCCATTTCTTCCCTTGCCCAGGGGGCCCCATTGGTTTAGTTAGACACTCACTCAGATATCAAGAGGTCTGGACCTCGGCCATTTCTTCCCTTGCCCAGGGGGCCCCATTGGTTTAGTTAGTCACTCACTCAGATATCAAGAGGTCTGGACCTCGGCCATGTCTTCCCTTGCCCAGGGGGCCCCATTGGTTTAGTTAGTCACTCACTCAGATATCAAGAGGTCTGGACCTCGGTCATTTCTTCCCTTGCCCAGGGGGCCCCATTGGTTTAGTTAGTCACTCACTCAGATATGAAGAGGTCTGGACCTCGGCCATTTCTTCCCTTGCCCAGGGGGGCCCCATTGGTTTAGTTAGTCACTCACTCAGATATCAAGAGGTCTGGACCTCGGCCATTTCTTCCCTTGCCCAGGGGGCCCCATTGGTTTAGTTAGTCACTCACTCAGATATCAAGAGGTCTGGACCTCGGTCATTTCTTCCCTTGCCCAGGGGGCCCCATTGGTTTAGTTAGTCACTCACTCAGATATCAAGAGGTCTGGACCTCGGTCATGTCTTCCCTTGCCCAGGGGGCCCCATTGGTTTAGTTAGTCACTCACTCAGATATCAAGAGTTCTGGACCTCGGTCATTTCTTCCCTTGCCCAGGGGGCCCCATTGGTTTAGTTAGTCACTCACTCAGATATCAAGAGGTCTGGACCTCGGTCATTTCTTCCCTTGCCCAGGGGGCCCCATTGATGTTGTTAGTCACTCACTCAGATATCAAGAGGTCTGGACCTCGGCCATTTCTTCCCTTGCCCAGGGGGCCCCATTGGTTTAGTTAGACACTCACTCAGATATCAAGAGGTCTGGACCTCGGCCATTTCTTCCCTTGCCCAGGGGGCCCCATTGGTTTAGTTAGTCACTCACTCAGATATCAAGAGGTCTGGACCTCGGTCATGTCTTCCCTTGCCCAGGGGGCCCCATTGGTTTAGTTAGTCACTCACTCAGATATCAAGAGGTCTGGACCTCGGTCATTTCTTCCCTTGCCCAGGGGGGCCCCATTGGTTTAGTTAGTCACTCACTCAGATATCAAGAGGTCTGGACCTCGGCCATTTCTTCCCTTGCCCAGGGGGCCCCCATTGGTTTAGTTAGTCACTCACTCAGATATCAAGAGGTCTGGACCTCTGCCATTTCTTCCCTTGCCCAGGGGGCCCCATTGGTTTAGTTAGTCACTCACTCAGATATCAAGAGGTCTGGACCTCGGTCATGTCTTCCCTTGCCCAGGGGGGCCCCATTGGTTTAGTTAGTCACTCACTCAGATATCAAGAGGTCTGGACCTCGGCCATTTCTTCCCTTGCCCAGGGGGCCCCATTGGTTTAGTTAGTCACTCACTCAGATATCAAGAGGTCTGGACCTCGGCCATTTCTTCCCTTGCCCAGGGGGCCCCATTGGTTTAGTTAGTCACTCACTCAGATATCAAGAGGTCTGGACCTCTGCCATTTCTTCCCTTGCCCAGGGGGCCCCATTGGTTTAGTTAGTCACTCACTCAGATATCAAGAGGTCTGGACCTCGGTCATTTCTTCCCTTGCCCAGGGGGCCCCATTGGTTTAGTTAGTCACTCACTCAGATATCAAGAGGTCTGGACCTCGGTCATGTCTTCCCTTGCCCAGGGGGCCCCATTGGTTTAGTTAGTCACTCACTCAGATATCAAGAGGTCTGGACCTCGGTCATTTCTTCCCTTGCCCAGGGGGCCCCATTGGTTTAGTTAGTCACTCACTCAGATATCAAGAGGTCTGGACCTCGGTCATGTCTTCCCTTGCCCAGGGGGCCCCATTGGTTTAGTTAGTCACTCACTCAGATATCAAGAGGTCTGGACCTCGGCCATTTCTTCCCTTGCCCAGGGGGCCCCATTGGTTTAGTTAGTCACTCACTCAGATATCAAGAGGTCTGGACCTCGGTCATGTCTTCCCTTGCCCAGGGGGCCCCCCATTGGTTTAGTTAGTCACTCACTCAGATATCAAGAGGTCTGGACCTCGGTCATGTCTTCCCTTGCCCAGGGGGCCCCATTGGTTTAGTTAGTCACTCACTCAGATATCAAGAGGTCTGGACCTCGGTCATTTCTTCCCTTGCCCAGGGGGCCCCCATTGGTTTAGTTAGTCACTCACTCAGATATCAAGAGGTCTGGACCTCGGCCATTTCTTCCCTTGCCCAGGGGGCCCCATTGGTTTAGTTAGTCACTCACTCAGATATCAAGAGGTCTGGACCTCGGCCATTTCTTCCCTTGCCCAGGGGGCCCCATTGGTTTAGTTAGTCACTCACTCAGATATCAAGAGGTCTGACCTCGGCCATTTCTTCCCTTGCCCAGGGGGCCCCATTGGTTTAGTTAGTCACTCACTCAGATATCAAGAGGTCTGGACCTCGGTCATTTCTTCCCTTGCCCAGGGGGCCCATTGGTTTAGTTAGTCACTCACTCAGATATCAAGAGGTCTGGACCTCGGTCATGTCTTCCCTTGCCCAGGGGGCCCCATTGGTTTAGTTAGTCACTCACTCAGATATCAAGAGGTCTGGACCTCGGCCATGTCTTCCCTTGCCCAGGGGGCCCCATTGGTTTAGTTAGTCACTCACTCAGATATCAAGAGGTCTGGACCTCGGTCATGTCTTCCCTTGCCCAGGGGGCCCCATTGGTTTAGTTAGTCACTCACTCAGATATCAAGAGGTCTGGACCTCGGCCATGTCTTCACTTGCCCAGGGGGCCCCATTGGTTTAGTTAGTCACTCACTCAGATATCAAGAGGTCTGGACCTCGGCCATGTCTTCCCTTGCCCAGGGGGCCCCCATTGGTTTAGTTAGTCACTCACTCAGATATCAAGAGGTCTGGACCTCGGTCATGTCTTCCCTTGCCCAGGGGGCCCCATTGGTTTAGTTAGTCACTCACTCAGATATCAAGAGGTCTGGACCTCGGTCATTTCTTCCCTTGCCCAGGGGGCCCCATTGGTTTAGTTAGTCACTCACTCAGATATCAAGAGGTCTGGACCTCGGCCATTTCTTCCCTTGCCCAGGGGGCCCCATTGGTTTAGTTAGTCACTCACTCAGATATCAAGAGGTCTGGACCTCGGTCATGTCTTCCCTTGCCCAGGGGGCCCCATTGGTTTAGTTAGTCACTCACTCAGATATCAAGAGGTCTGGACCTCGGCCATTTCTTCCCTTGCCCAGGGGGCCCCATTGGTTTAGTTAGTCACTCACTCAGATATCAAGAGGTCTGGACCTCGGCCATTTCTTCCCTTGCCCAGGGGGCCCCATTGGTTTAGTTAGTCACTCACTCAGATATCAAGAGGTCTGGACCTCGGTCATGTCTTCCCTTGCCCAGGGGGCCCCATTGGTTTAGTTAGTCACTCACTCAGATATCAAGAGGTCTGGACCTTGGTCATTTCTTCCCTTGCCCAGGGGGCCCCATTGGTTTAGTTAGTCACTCACTCAGATATCAAGAGGTCTGGATCTCGGTCATGTCTTCCCTTGCCCAGGGGGCCCCATTGGTTTAGTTAGTCACTCACTCAGATATCAAGAGGTCTGGACCTCGGCCATTTCTTCCCTTGCCCAGGGGGCCCCATTGGTTTAGTTAGTCACTCACTCAGATATCAAGAGGTCTGGACCTCGGCCATTTCTTCCCTTGCCCAGGGGGCCCCATTGGTTTAGTTAGTCACTCACTCAGATATCAAGAGGTCTGGACCTCGGTCATGTCTTCCCTTGCCCAGGGGGCCCCATTGGTTTAGTTAGTCACTCACTCAGATATCAAGAGGTCTGGACCTCGGTCATTTCTTCCCTTGCCCAGGGGGCCCCATTGGTTTAGTTAGTCACTCACTCAGATATCAAGAGGTCTGGACCTCGGCCATGTCTTCCCTTGCCCAGGGGCCCCCATTGGTTTAGTTAGTCACTCACTCAGATATCAAGAGGTCTGGACCTCGGTCATGTCTTCCCTTGCCCAGGGGGCCCCATTGGTTTAGTTAGTCACTCACTCAGATATCAAGAGGTCTGGACCTCGGCCATTTCTTCCCTTGCCCAGGGGGCCCCATTGGTTTAGTTAGTCACTCACTCAGATATCAAGAGGTCTGGACCTCGGTCATGTCTTCCCTTGCCCAGGGGGCCCCATTGGTTTAGTTAGTCACTCACTCAGATATCAAGAGGTCTGGACCTCGGTCATGTCTTCCCCTTGCCCAGGGGGCCCCATTGGTTTAGTTAGTCACTCACTCAGATATCAAGAGGTCTGGACCTCGGTCATTTCTTCCCTTGCCCAGGGGGCCCCATTGGTTTAGTTAGTCACTCACTCCAGATATCAAGAGGTCTGGACCTCGGCCATTTCTTCCCTTGCCCAGGGGGCCCCATTGGTTTAGTTAGTCACTCACTCAGATATCAAGAGGTCTGGACCTCGGCCATTTCTTCCCTTGCCCAGGGGGCCCCATTGGTTTAGTTAGTCACTCACTCAGATATCAAGAGGTCTGGACCTCGGCCATTTCTTCCCTTGCCCAGGGGGGCCCCATTGGTTTAGTTAGTCACTCACTCAGATATCAAGAGGTCTGGACCTCGGTCATTTCTTCCCTTGCCCAGGGGGGCCCCCATTGGTTTAGTTAGTCACTCACTCAGATATCAAGAGGTCTGGACCTCGGTCATGTCTTCCCTTGCCCAGGGGGCCCCATTGGTTTAGTTAGTCACTCACTCAGATATCAAGAGGTCTGGACCTCGGCCATGTCTTCCCTTGCCCAGGGGGCCCCCATTGGTTTAGTTAGTCACTCACTCAGATATCAAGAGGTCTGGACCTCGGTCATGTCTTCCCTTGCCCAGGGGGCCCCATTGGTTTAGTTAGTCACTCACTCAGATATCAAGAGGTCTGGACCTCGGCCATTTCTTCACTTGCCCAGGGGGCCCCATTGGTTTAGTTAGTCACTCACTCAGATATCAAGAGGTCTGGACCTCGGCCATGTCTTCCCTTGCCCAGGGGGCCCCCATTGGTTTAGTTAGTCACTCACTCAGATATCAAGAGGTCTGGACCTCGGTCATGTCTTCCCTTGCCCAGGGGGCCCCATTGGTTTAGTTAGTCACTCACTCAGATATCAAGAGGTCTGGACCTCGGTCATTTCTTCCCCTTGCCCAGGGGGCCCCATTGGTTTAGTTAGTCACTCACTCAGATATCAAGAGGTCTGGACCTCGGCCATTTCTTCCCTTGCCCAGGGGGGCCCCATTGGTTTAGTTAGTCACTCACTCAGATATCAAGAGGTCTGGACCTCGGTCATGTCTTCCCTTGCCCAGGGGGCCCATTGGTTTAGTTAGTCACTCACTCAGATATCAAGAGGTCTGGACCTCGGCCATTTCTTCCCTTGCCCAGGGGGCCCCATTGGTTTAGTTAGTCACTCACTCAGATATCAAGAGGTCTGGACCTCGGCCATTTCTTCCCTTGCCCAGGGGGCCCCATTGGTTTAGTTAGTCACTCACTCAGATATCAAGAGGTCTGGACCTCGGTCATGTCTTCCCTTGCCCAGGGGGCCCCATTGGTTTAGTTAGTCACTCACTCAGATATCAAGAGGTCTGGACCTTGGTCATTTCTTCCCTTGCCCAGGGGGCCCCATTGGTTTAGTTAGTCACTCACTCAGATATCAAGAGGTCTGGATCTCGGTCATGTCTTCCCCTTGCCCAGGGGGCCCCATTGGTTTAGTTAGTCACTCACTCAGATATCAAGAGGTCTGGACCTCTGCCATTTCTTCCCCTTGCCCAGGGGGCCCCATTGGTTTAGTTAGTCACTCACTCAGATATCAAGAGGTCTGGACCTCGGCCATTTCTTCCCTTGCCCAGGGGGCCCCATTGGTTTAGTTAGTCACTCACTCAGATATCAAGAGGTCTGGACCTCGGTCATGTCTTCCCCTTGCCCAGGGGGCCCCATTGGTTTAGTTAGTCACTCACTCAGATATCAAGAGGTCTGGACCTCGGTCATTTCTTCCCTTGCCCAGGGGGCCCCATTGGTTTAGTTAGTCACTCACTCAGATATCAAGAGGTCTGGACCTCGGCCATGTCTTCCCTTGCCCAGGGGGCCCCATTGGTTTAGTTAGTCACTCACTCAGATATCAAGAGGTCTGGACCTCGGCCATGTCTTCCCTTGCCCAGGGGGCCCCATTGGTTTAGTTAGTCACTCACTCAGATATCAAGAGGTCTGGACCTCGGTCATTTCTTCCCTTGCCCAGGGGGCCCCATTGGTTTAGTTAGTCACTCACTCAGATATGAAGAGGTCTGGACCTCGGCCATTTCTTCCCTTGCCCAGGGGGCCCCATTGGTTTAGTTAGTCACTCACTCAGATATCAAGAGGTCTGGACCTCGGTCATGTCTTCCCTTGCCCAGGGGGCCCCATTGGTTTAGTTAGTCACTCACTCAGATATCAAGAGGTCTGGACCTCGGCCATTTCTTCCCTTGCCCAGGGGGGCCCCATTGGTTTAGTTAGTCACTCACTCAGATATCAAGAGGTCTGGACCTCGGCCATTTCTTCCCCTTGCCCAGGGGGCCCCATTGGTTTAGTTAGTCACTCACTCAGATATCAAGAGGTCTGGACCTCGGTCATGTCTTCCCTTGCCCAGGGGGCCCCATTGGTTTAGTTAGTCACTCACTCAGATATCAAGAGGTCTGGACCTCGGTCATTTCTTCCCTTGCCCAGGGGGCCCCATTGGTTTAGTTAGTCACTCACTCAGATATCAAGAGGTCTGGACCTCGGCCATTTCTTCCCTTGCCCAGGGGGCCCCATTGGTTTAGTTAGTCACTCACTCAGATATCAAGAGGTCTGGACCTCGGTCATTTCTTCCCTTGCCCAGGGGGCCCCATTGGTTTAGTTAGTCACTCACTCAGATATCAAGAGGTCTGGACCTCGGCCATTTCTTCCCTTGCCCAGGGGGCCCCATTGGTTTAGTTAGTCACTCACTCAGATATCAAGAGGTCTGGACCTCGGCCATGTCTTCCCTTGCCCAGGGGGCCCCATTGGTTTAGTTAGTCACTCACTCAGATATCAAGAGGTCTGGACCTCGGCCATGTCTTCCCTTGCCCAGGGGGCCCCATTGGTTTAGTTAGTCACTCACTCAGATATCAAGAGGTCTGGACCTCGGTCATGTCTTCCCTTGCCCAGGGGGCCCCATTGGTTTAGTTAGTCACTCACTCAGATATCAAGAGGTCTGGACCTCGGCCATTTCTTCCCTTGCCCAGGGGGCCCCATTGGTTTAGTTAGTCACTCACTCCAGATATCAAGAGGTCTGGACCTCGGCCATTTCTTCCCTTGCCCAGGGGGCCCCATTGGTTTAGTTAGTCACTCACTCAGATATCAAGAGGTCTGGACCTCGGTCATGTCTTCCCTTGCCCAGGGGGCCCCATTGGTTTAGTTAGTCACTCACTCAGATATCAAGAGGTCTGGACCTCGGCCATTTCTTCCCTTGCCCAGGGGGCCCCCATTGGTTTAGTTAGTCACTCACTCAGATATCAAGAGGTCTGGACCTCGGTCATGTCTTCCCTTGCCCAGGGGGCCCCATTGGTTTAGTTAGTCACTCACTCAGATATCAAGAGGTCTGGACCTCGGTCATGTCTTCCCTTGCCCAGGGGGCCCCATTGGTTTAGTTAGTCACTCACTCAGATATCAAGAGGTCTGGACCTCGGCCATTTCTTCCCTTGCCCAGGGGGCCCCATTGGTTTAGTTAGTCACTCACTCAGATATCAAGAGGTCTGGACCTCGGCCATTTCTTCCCTTGCCCAGGGGGCCCCATTGGTTTAGTTAGTCACTCACTCAGATATCAAGAGGTCTGGACCTCGGCCATTTCTTCCCTTGCCCAGGGGGCCCCATTGGTTTAGTTAGTCACTCACTCAGATATCAAGAGGTCTGGACCTCGGTCATGTCTTCCCCTTGCCCAGGGGGCCCCCATTGGTTTAGTTAGTCACTCACTCAGATATCAAGAGGTCTGGACCTCGGTCATTTCTTCCCTTGCCCAGGGGGCCCCATTGGTTTAGTTAGTCACTCACTCAGATATCAAGAGGTCTGGACCTCGGCCATGTCTTCCCTTGCCCAGGGGGCCCCCATTGGTTTAGTTAGTCACTCACTCAGATATCAAGAGGTCTGGACCTCGGTCATTTCTTCCCTTGCCCAGGGGGCCCCATTGGTTTAGTTAGTCACTCACTCAGATATCAAGAGGTCTGGACCTCGGCCATGTCTTCCCTTGCCCAGGGGGCCCCATTGGTTTAGTTAGTCACTCACTCAGATATCAAGAGGTCTGGACCTCGGTCATGTCTTCCCCTTGCCCAGGGGGCCCCATTGGTTTAGTTAGTCACTCACTCAGATATCAAGAGGTCTGGACCTCGGCCATGTCTTCCCTTGCCCAGGGGGCCCCATTGGTTTAGTTAGTCACTCACTCAGATATCAAGAGGTCTGGACCTCGGTCATGTCTTCCCTTGCCCAGGGGGCCCCATTGGTTTAGTTAGTCACTCACTCAGATATCAAGAGGTCTGGACCTCGGCCATTTCTTCCCTTGCCCAGGGGGCCCCATTGGTTTAGTTAGTCACTCACTCAGATATCAAGAGGTCTGGACCTCGGTCATTTCTTCCCTTGCCCAGGGGGCCCCATTGGTTTAGTTAGTCACTCACTCAGATATCAAGAGGTCTGGACCTCGGTCATGTCTTCCCTTGCCCAGGGGGCCCCATTGGTTTAGTTAGTCACTCACTCAGATACCATCTTAACATGGCATAGGTCATGGCAGAATGTGGAGAAATGCAGGAAATTAGCTTTTTAGACTGCATTAACAATTGTTCTGTAAAGCAAACTAATTTAACTTTTTGTTAATAAAATACTTTTTCCTTCTGACAGATCCCTCTGTACGTATTCAATTATAGTTTTTTTTATCCCGGTGCTGAGTTAACGTGAGTTAGTATGTAGCGGCTAATTGTATAGCTAATAGGCTGTGTGTTTGTAGATGGCCTGAGGTGAATGATCCTACAGCAGCCAAGGTGATAATGGCTGGGGGCATTTTGGCTGGTTTTGCTGTTCTCCCAATAGCATTTTAGAGTTTTTAAATTGTATAGAAATGCACTAAATAACCTTAAACTGAAAACGTTTTGTTGTAAAGGTGTAGAGCGAGTGACAGGACAGTAGTCTAGGGCAAGGTCCCACTAAGGGTTAGGGTTAGGGTTAGGGGTTAGGGGTTAGGGTTAGGGTTAGGGTTAGGGTTAGGGTTAGGGGTTAGGGAGCAGCCATATACAGGGTTAGGGTTAGGGAGCAGCCATATACAGGGTTAGGGTTAGGGTGCTACGGTTAGGGAGGACAGGTAGGTAGGGTTAGGGGAGCAGCCAGATACAGTTAGGGTTAGGGTTAGGAGCAGCTCATACAGGGTTAGGTTTAGGGAGCAGCCATATACAGGGTTAGGGTAGGAGCAGCCAGATCACAGGCAGGCTAGGCTAGCGCTGATACAGGCCAGGCAGGTAGGTTTAGGTAGGTAGGCTGAGGGACGTTGGGTTAGGGGTTGGGTTAGGGGCAGCCAGATACAGGTTAGTTAGGTTAGGGTTTAGGGTTAGGGGCAGCCAGATACAGGGTTAGGGTTAGGGTTTAGGGAGGGGTTAGGCAGCCAGGTACAGGAGGCCAGGCAGGTCAGGCCAGGCAGGAGGTCAGGATGTTCGGGGTTGCAGGCCAGGCCAGGCCAGGTCAGGTAGTTGGGTTGCGGTCAGGAGGCAGGCCAGGCAGGTTAGGTGCTAGCGGTTAGGTTAGGTAGGTTAGGGTTAGGAGCAGCCAGATACAGGGTTAGGGTTAGGAGGTTAGGGTTAGGGAGCAGCCAGATACAGGGTTAGGTTAGGGTTAGGGTTAGGGTTAGGGAGCAGCCAGATACAGGGTTAGGGTTAGGGTTAGGGTTAGGGTTAGGGAGCAGCCAGATACAGTTAGGGTTAGGGTTAGGGTTAGGAGCAGCCAGATACAGGGTTAGGGTGGTAGGGTTAGGTGGGTTAGGGTTAGGAGCAGCCAGATACAGGGTTAGGGTTAGGGTTGGGGAGCAGCCAGATACAGTTAGGGTTAGGGTTAGGGAGCAGCCAGATACAGGGTTAGGGTTAGGGAGCAGCCAGATACAGGGTTAGGGTTAGGGTTAGGGTTAGGGAGCAGCCAGATACAGTTAGGGTTAGGGTTAGGGAGCAGCCAGATACAGGGTTAGGGTTAGGGGCAGCCAGGCCAGGTAGCAGGGTTAGGGTTAGGAGGCCAGCCAACGGGGCCAGGAGGTTAGGTAGGTAGGAGGTTGGGCAGCCAGATACAGGTAGGTAGGGTGAGGTTAGGGGTTAGGAGGTTAGGGGTTAGGGTTAGGTAGGAGGGTTAGGGTTGAGAGGTTAGGGGTTAGGTAGGTTAGGGTTAGGTTAGGGGTTAGGGTTAGGAGTAGCCAGATACAGGGTTAGGGTTAGGGTTAGGGTTAGGGAGCAGCCAGATACAGGGTTAGGGTTAGGGTTAGGGTTAGGGTTAGGGAGCAGCCAGATACAGGGTTAGGGTTAGGGAGCAGCCAGATACAGGGTTAGGGTTAGGGAGCAGCCAGATACAGGGTTAGGGTTAGGGAGCAGCCAGATACAGGGTTAGGGTTAGGGAGCAGCCAGATACAGGGTTAGGGTTAGGGTTAGGGAGCAGCCAGATACAGGGTTAGGGTTAGGGTTAGGGAGCAGCCAGATACAGTTAGGGTTAGGGTTAGGGTTAGGGAGCAGCCAGATACAGGGTTAGGGTTAGGGAGCAGCCAGATACAGTTAGGGTTAGGGAGCAGCCAGATACAGGGTTAGGGTTAGGGAGCAGCCAGATACAGGGTTAGGGTTAGGGAGCAGCCAGATACAGGGTTAGGGTTAGGGAGCAGCCAGATACAGGGTTAGGGTTAGGAGCAGCCAGATACAGGGTTAGGGTTAGGGAGCAGCCAGATACAGGGTTAGGGTTAGGGAGCAGCCAGATACAGGGTTAGGGTTAGGGAGCAGCCAGATACAGGGTTAGGGTTAGGGAGCAGCCAGATACAGGGTTAGGGTTAGGGAGCAGCCAGATACAGTCCTCCTCATCAGATGTCCTCTTGTGCCCACTAAGGGCAGAACAGCAGGAGCAGCCAGATACAGGGTTAGGGTTAGGGTTAGGGAGCAGCCAGATACAGGGTTAGGGTTAGGGTTAGGGTTAGGGAGCAGCCAGATACAGTCCTCCTCATCAGATGGTCCCACTAAGGGCAGAGCAGCAGGAGCAGCCAGATACAGTCCTCCTCATCAGATGTCCTCTTGTGCCCACTAAGGGCAGAGCAGCAGGAGCAGCCAGATACAGTCCTCCTCATCAGATGTCCTCTTGTGCCCACTAAGGGCAGAGCAGCAGGAGCAGCCAGATACAGTCCTCCTCATCAGATGTCCTCTTGTGCCCACCAAGGGCAGAGCAGCAGGAGCAGCCAGATACAGTCCTCCTCATCAGATGTCCTCTTGTGCCCACTAAGGGCAGAGCAGCAGGAGCAGCCAGATACAGTCCTCCTCATCAGATGTCCTCTTGTGCCCACTAAGGGCAGAGCAGCAGGAGCAGCCAGATACAGTCCTCCTCATCAGATGTCCTCTTGTGCCCACTAAGGGCAGAGCAGCAGGAGCAGCCAGATACAGTCCTCCTCATCAGATGTCCTCTTGTGCCCACTAAGGGCAGAGCAGCAGGAGCAGCCA
The DNA here is from genome assembly GCF_020615455.1 of Coregonus clupeaformis. Taxonomy (NCBI): domain Eukaryota; kingdom Metazoa; phylum Chordata; class Actinopteri; order Salmoniformes; family Salmonidae; genus Coregonus; species Coregonus clupeaformis. Next base: position 823,994 of record NW_025533505.1, on the reverse strand, counting down.
GATACAGTCCTCCTCATCAGATGTCCTCTTGTGCCCACTAAGGGCAGAACAGCAGGAGCAGCCAGATACAGTCCTCCTCATCAGATGTCCTCTTGGGCCCACTAAGGGCAGAGCAGCCAGATACAGTCCTCCTCATCAGATGTCCTCTTGTGCCCACTAAGGGCAGAGCAGCAGGAGCAGCCAGATACAGTCCTCCTCATCAGATGTCCTCTTGTGCCCACTAAGGGCAGAGCAGCAGGAGCAGCCAGATACAGTCCTCCTCATCAGATGTCCTCTTGTGCCCACTAAGGGCAGAGCAGCAGGAGCAGCCAGATACAGTCCTCCTCATCAGATGTCCTCTTGTGCCCACTAAGGGCAGAGCAGCAGGAGCAGCCAGATACAGTCCTCCTCATCAGATGTCCTCTTGTGGCCACTAAGGGCAGAGCAGCAGGAGCAGCCAGATACAGTCCTCCTCATCAGATGTCCTCTTGTGCCCACAAAGGGCAGAGCAGCAGGAGCAGCCAGATACAGTCCTCCTCATCAGATGTCCTCTTGGTCCCACTAAGGGCAGAACAGCAGGAGCAGCCAGATACAGTCCTCCTCATCAGATGTCCTCTTGTGCCCACTAAGGGCAGAGCAGCAGGAGCAGCCAGATACAGTCCTCCTCATCAGATGTCCTCTTGTGCCCACTAAGGGCAGAGCAGCAGGAGCAGCCAGATACAGTCCTCCTCATCAGATGTCCTCTTGTGCCCACTAAGGGCAGAGCAGCAGGAGCAGCCAGATACAGTCCTCCTCATCAGATGTCCTCTTGTGCCCACTAAGGGCAGAGCAGCAGGAGCAGCCAGATACAGTCCTCCTCATCAGATGTCCTCTTGTGCCCACTAAGGGCAGAGCAGCAGGAGCAGCCAGATACAGTCCTCCTCATCAGATGTCCTCTTGTGCCCACTAAGGGCAGAGCAGCAGGAGCAGCCAGATACAGTCCTCCTCATCAGATGTCCTCTTGTGCCCACTAAGGGCAGAGCAGCAGGAGCAGCCAGATACAGTCCTCCTCATCAGATGTCCTCTTGTGCCCACTAAGGGCAGAGCAGCAGGAGCAGCCAGATACAGTCCTCCTCATCAGATGTCCTCTTGTGCCCACTAAGGGCAGAGCAGCAGGAGCAGCCAGATACAGTCCTCCTCATCAGATGTCCTCTTGTGCCCACTAAGGGCAGAGCAGCAGGAGCAGCCAGATACAGTCCTCCTCATCAGATGTCCTCTTGTGCCCACTAAGGGCAGAGCAGCAGGAGCAGCCAGATACAGTCCTCCTCATCAGATGTCCTCTTGTGCCCACTAAGGGCAGAGCAGCAGGAGCAGCCAGATACAGTCCTCCTCATCAGATGTCCTCTTGTGCCCACTAAGGGCAGAGCAGCAGGAGCAGCCAGATACAGTCCTCCTCATCAGATGTCCTCTTGTGCCCACTAAGGGCAGAGCAGCAGGAGCAGCCAGATACAGTCCTCTTCATCAGATGTCCTCTTGTGCCCACTAAGGGCAGAGCAGCAGGAGCAGCCAGATACAGTCTTCCTCATCAGATGTCCTCTTGTGCCCACTAAGGGCAGAGCAGCAGGAGCAGCCAGATACAGTCCTCCTCATCAGATGTCCTCTTGTGCCCACTAAGGGCAGAGCAGCAGGAGCAGCCAGATACAGTCCTCCTCATCAGATGTCCTCTTGTGCCCACTAAGGGCAGAACAGCAGGAGCAGCCAGATACAGTCATCCTCATCAGATGTCCTCTTGGGCCCACTAAGGGCAGAGCAGCCAGATACAGTCCTCCTCATCAGATGTCCTCTTGTGCCCACTAAGGGCAGAGCAGCAGGAGCAGCCAGATACAGTCCTCCTCATCAGATGTCCTCTTGTGCCCACTAAGGGCAGAGCAGCAGGAGCAGCCAGATACAGTCCTCCTCATCAGATGTCCTCTTGTGCCCACTAAGGGCAGAGCAGCAGGAGCAGCCAGATACAGTCTTCCTCATCAGATGTCCTCTTGTGCCCACTAAGGGCAGAGCAGCAGGAGCAGCCAGATACAGTCCTCCTCATCAGATGTCCTCTTGTGCCCACTAAGGGCAGAACAGCAGGAGCAGCCAGATACAGTCCTCCTCATCAGATGTCCTCTTGTGCCCACTAAGGGCAGAACAGCAGGAGCAGCCAGATACAGTCCTCCTCATCAGATGTCCTCTTGTGCCCACTAAGGGCAGAGCAGCAGGAGCAGCCAGATACAGTCCTCCTCATCAGATGTCCTCTTGTGCCCTAAAACATCATTACTGATATGGCAATATCTTAATACAGATCAGATTATTGAAAATATGAGAAAATACAACAAAATACAATTGCGTGAAGAATGTATTTCACTGTTATGACTGCCTCACCTGGTGTTATTTCATACTGAAGAAATAATGTACGGACAACCTTTACATTTCATAAATAAAGTATTAAACACAATAATGTATGGACAGCCTTTACATTTCATAAACAATGTATCAAACAAAGAAATACAAAACAGTAAATCATATGCATATTTAGCCGTATTTATAGTTGCTTTATTTCCATTTCTTGAAGACATTCAACTCTCTGACAGTCTCTGTTTAGGATGACAGCTGAAAGTGTGGGAAGAGTTGACCATCTCTTTAACCCTCTAGAGGCGAAGCCCTGTCCAAACTGTTTAGAGGTGCTCATACCAAGGATCATTTAGCTATTTGATTTTTAAGACCTCTTAAGGTATCAAAGAATATATTTAAAAATGATTTGATGAAACATTGAATTTGGCATTACTGCTATTAGCCCATAGAAATGCATTGAATAACAGATTCATACATGGTACAACATCGTCCCCCAACAAAAATCTAAAGGGAGTTTGTTCTGAAGTGTCTGTCCTATATCTGAGACATAAGAAAGATCAGGAAACTAATTTTGTTTTTTGACATGTATTTAAACCCCTTATTTTAGGCACTAAACTACGTATTTCCATATATACGGCGAAAATATTCAGACGCCTTGACCTTTTCCACCTTTTTGTTACGTTACTCTAAAATGGCTTAAATCATTTCTTTCCCTCATCAATCTACACACAATAACCCATTATGACAAAGCAAAAACAGGTTTTTCCCTGCCGCTGAAGAACATCCCCACAGCATGATGCTGCCACCACCATGCTTCACCGTAGGGATGGTGCCAGGTTTCCTTCAGACGTGACGCTTGGCATTCAGGCCAAAGAGTTCAATCTCGGTTTCATCAGACCAGAGAATCTTGTTTCTCATGGTCTGAGAGTCTTTAGGTGCCTTTTGGCAAACTCCAAGAGGGCTGTCATGTGCCTTTTACTGAGGAGTGGCTTCCGTCTGGCCACTCTACCATAAAGGCCTGATTGGTGGAGTGCTGCAGAGATGGTTGTCCTTCTGGAAGGTTCACCCATCGCCACAGAGGAACTCTGGAGCTCTGTCAGAGTGACCATCGGGTTCTTGGTCACCTCCCTCCCTATTGCTCAGTTTGGCCGGGCGGCCAGCTCTAAGAAGAATCTTGGTGGTGAATGATGGAGGCCACTGTGTTCTTGGGGACCTTCAATGCTGCAGAAATGTTTTGGTACCCTTCCCCAGATCTGTGCCTCGACACAATCCTGTCTCGGAGCTCTACGGACAATTCCTTCGACCTCATGGCTTGGTTTTTGCTCTGACATGCACTGTCAACTCTGGGACCTTATATAGACATGTGTGTGCCTTTTTAAATAATGTCCAATTAATTGAATTTAGCACAGGTGGACTCCAATCAAGTTGTAGAAACATCTCAAGGATGATCAATGGAAACAAGACGCACCTGAGCTCAATTTCGAGTCTCATAGCAAAGGGTCTGAATACTTCTGGAAAGAAGGTACTTCTGTTTTTATTTTTAATATATTTCCTAATATTTCTTAAAACCTGTTTTCGCTTTGTCATTATGGGGTGTTGGGTAGGAAAAAATGTAATTTAATCAATTTTAGAATAAGGCTATAATGTAACAAAATGTGGAAAAAGTCAAGGGGTCTGAATACTTTCTGAAGGCCCTGTAGAGGTACGTACACCAACGGTGATATATATTAAAATTGCTATATACATATACATGACCATTAAAAAAAATAAAGGTTTACATACATAAACAGCAAGTATCCTTTCCATTTCATATCAATATCTCTTATAAACGATAAAAACCCAGACAACATAATGAAAAGAAGCTGCTGACAAATACAGCATTACACTGCCTCTGGACTGAGTCAGAGACAACCTGACAAATACAGCATTACACTGCCTCTGGACTGAGTCAGAGACAACCTGACAAATACAGCATTACACTGCCTCTGGACTGAGTCAGAGACAACCTGACAAATACAGCATTACACTGCCTCTGGACTGAGTCAGAGACAACCTGAGAAGGTGAGAGTCAACGTCTGTATATGTGAACAGAAAAGAGATGATCCTTCGACCACTGACCCCTCGGGAGGTTGATGCAGTGTGACTGTACAGCTGGACCCTGTAGTTTACCAATAAAATGGTCTGACGGTGATGTGGACATACTCTGTATTCATATCCCGAAAGAAAGAAATGGTCTCGTTACAATACATTTTAATAGAAAGCTAGCAAAAATAGATAAGATCTTGCTACCGTGGAAAGGAAAATACCTGCCTATTTGTGGAAAAATCCCCCTGATTAACTTTTTTGTCATATCCCAGTTTACCTATTTGCTTATGGCCTTGCCTACACCTAGCGACTTGTTTTTTAAATTACATCAGCAAAAAATATCCAATTTTATTTGGAACAGCAAGTCAGACAAAATTAAATGGGCCTATTTATATAATGAATATGAATTCAGAGGTTAGAAATGATTACATATGAAAGAATTAGACCTCTCACTAAAGGCTTCAGTCATACAAAAGTTATACTTAAACTACCGGTGAAAAGTTTTAGAACACCTACTCATCCAAGGGTTTTTCTTTATTTTTACTATTTTCTACATTGTAGAATAATAGTGAAGACAAAAACTACGAAATAACACATGGAATCATGTAGTAACCAAACAAGTTTTAAACAAAGAAACATATATTTTATATTTGAGATTCTTCACAGTAGCCACCCTTTGCCTTGATGACAGCTTTTCACACTCTTGGCATTCTCTCAACCAGCTTCACCTGGAATGCTTTTCCAACAGTCTGGAAAGAGTTCCCACATATGCTGAGCGGTACGTTTGACTGGTTCTCTATATAGTATGTATCAGCTGGAGGTACAGGCCTAAGCGTTGTTGTTCAATAGTTTACTCCAATTAGGGAAGGGGTGGTGGGGTTGGAAAGTAATAAAGGAAAATATATTTAAAAAAAAGGATATATATGTATGTATATATGTATGTACAGTGGTGGAAAAAAGTATTTAGTCAGCCACCAATTGTGCAAGTTCTCCCACTTAAAAAGATGAGAGAGGCCTGTAATTTTCATCATAGGTACACGTCAACTATGACAGACAAATTGAGAAAAAAATATCCAGAAAATCACATTGTAGGATTTTTAATGAATTTATTTGCAAATTATGGTGGAAAATAAGTATTTGGTCAATAACAAAAGTTTCTCAATACTTTGTTATATACCCTTTGTTGGCAATGACACAGGTCAAACGTTTTCTGTAAGTCTTCACAAGGTTTTCACACACTGTTGCTGGTATTTTGGCCCATTCCTCCATGCAGATCTCCTCTAGAGCAGTGATGTTTTGGGGTACGGCTTAAAGCGGACCTATGGACAGATACTCCAATCTCCATTGTGGAGCTTTGCAGCTCCTTCAGGGTTATCTTTAGTCTCTTTGTTACCTCTCTGATTAATGCCCTCCTTGCCTGGTCTGTGAGTTTGGTGGGCGGCCCTCTCTTGGCAGGTTTGTTGTGGTGCCATATTCTTTAAATTTTTAAATAATGGATGTAATGGTGCTCTGTGGGATGTTCAAAGTTTCTGATATTTTTTTATAACCCAACCCTGATCTGTACTTCTCCACAACTTTGTCCCTGACCTGAGAGCTCCTTGGTCTTCGTGGTGCCGCTTTCTTGGTGGTGCCCTTTGCTTTCAGAACAGGTGTGTATATATACTGAAATCATGTGACAGATCATGTGACACTTAGATTGCACACAGGTGGACTTTATTTAACTAATTATGTGACTTCTGAAGGTAATTGGTTGCACCAGATCTTATTTAGGAGCTTCTTAACAAAGGTGGTGAATACATATGCACGCACCACTTTTCCATTATTGTTTAGGATTTTTTAAACAAGTAATTTTTTTCATTTCACTTCACCAATTTGGACTATTTTGTGTATGTCCATTACATGAAATCCAAATAAAAATCATTTTAAATTACAGGTTGTAATGCAACAAAATAGGAAAAACGCCAAGGGGGGTGAATACATTTGGAAGGCGCTGTACCCCCTTAAAAAAAGTAATAAAATAAAAACAGCCCCCACAATCATTTTATCATCAATTTATCTCAGCCAATCATCAGTCATTTGTGAAAGTGCTTGTTGAATGTCCTTCCCTATAAGCGTGCTGAATGTATGTTGTCAATTTGTTTACTGTAAAATAGCATTGTATCTGATCATACAAAAAGTTTACTAAGGGTTGGTAACAGGCTGATTGGTCGGCTATTTCAGCCAGTAAAAGGGGCTTTACTATTCTTAGGTAGGGGAATGACTTTTGCTTCCCTCCAGGCCTGAGGGCACACACTTTCTAGTAGACTTAAATTGAAGATATGGCAAATAGGAGTGGCAATATCGTCCGCTATTATCCTCAGTAATTTTCCATCCAAGTTGTCAGACCCCGGTGGCTTGACAATAATAATTACTTTACGGAATTCAAAAGTACAATGCTTGTCTTTCATCATTTGGTAAAATATACTTGGATGTGTAAATGAATGATATGTACCCATCAGTGTTGTGACATGTAAATGAATGATATGTACCCATCAGTGTTCTGACATGTAAATGAATGATATGTACCCATCAGTGTTGTGACATGTAAATGAATGATATGTACCCATCAGTGTTGTGACATGTAAATGAATGATATGTACCCATCAGTGTTGTGACATGTAAATGAATGATATGTACCCATCAGTGTTGTGACATGTAAATGAATGATATGTACCCATCAGTGTTGTGACATGTAAATGAATGATATGTACCCATCAGTGTTCTGACATGTAAATGAATGATATGTACCCATCAGTGTTGTGACATATTGAGTGTCTCGGTTGTCTCGGCGGCGGATAGATTTTTGGCCAAATATCCAGTCTTTCATGACACATTCATTTCTTATGGCCTATTGAAACCTGGGCTTCCCATGTTACTGGTAACCTCTCCTATTGAAACCGGGGCTTCCCATGTTACTGGTAACCTCTCCTATTGAAACCTGGGCTTCCCATGTTACTGGTAACCTCGCCTATTGAAACCTGGGCTTCCCATGTTACTGGTAACCTCTCCTATTGAAACCTGGGCTTCCCATGTTACTGGTAACCTCTCCTATTGAAACCTGGGCTTCCCATGTTACTGGTAACCTCTCCTATTGAAACCTGGGCTTCCCATGTTACTGGTAACCTCTCCTATTGAAACCTGGGCTTCCCATGTTACTGGTAACCTCTCCTATTGAAACCTGGCCTTCCCATGTTACTGGTAACCTCGCCTATTCATAGTTATACCAACATTATAATGCTACATAACACATTATAAATGACAACATTTTATACCAATATTAACTATATAACAATGTAATAAACATGAGTGAGTCAAATGAATAAGGTGGTTATAGACACAACCATCATTTAGACATGTTGCTGCTGCTTTTATAATCCAATGGTCTCAATACTCTATAGAACCCTGGTGGAGTCTCAACATTCTATAGAACCCTGTGGAGTCTCAACATTCTATAGAACCCTGGTGGAGTCTCAACATTCTATAGAACCCTGGTGGAGTCTCAACACTCTATAGAACCCTGGTGGAGTCTCAACATTCTATAGAACCCTGGTGGAGTCTCAACACTCTATAGAACCCTGGTGGAGTCTCAACATTCTATAGAACCCTGGTGGAGTCTCAACACTCTATAGAACCCTGGTGGAGTCTCAACACTCTATAGAACCCTGGTGGAGTCTCAACATTCTATAGAACCCTGGTGGAGTCTCAACATTCTATAGAACCCTGGTGGAGTCTCAACATTCTACAGAACCCTGGTGGAGTCTCAACATTCTACAGAACCCTGGTGGAGTCTCAACATTCTACAGAACCCTGGTGGAGTCTCAACATTCTATACAACCCTGGTGGAGTCTCAACATTCTATAGAACCCTGGTGGAGTCTCAACATTCTACAGAACCCTGGTGGAGTCTCAATACTCTATAGAACCCTGGTGGAGTCTCAACATTCTATAGAACCCTGGTGGAGTCTCAACATTCTACAGAACCCTGGTGGAGTCTCAACATTCTACAGAACCCTGGTGGAGTCTCAACATTCTATACAACCCTGGTGGAGTCTCAACATTCTATAGAACCCTGGTGGAGTCTCAACATTCTACAGAACCCTGGTGGAGTCTCAACACTCTATAGAACCCTGGTGGAGTCTCAACATTCTACAGAACCCTGGTGGAGTCTCAACATTCTATAGAACCCTGTGGAGTCTCAACAGTCTCAACATTCATTTAGACATGTTGCTGCTGCTTTTATAATCCAATGGTCTCAATACTCTATAGAACCCTGGTGGAGTCTCAACATTCTATAGAACCCTGGTGGAGTCTCAACACTCTATAGAACCCTGGTGGAGTCTCAACATTCTATAGAACCCTGGTGGAGTCTCAACACTCTATAGAACCCTGGTGGAGTCTCAACATTCTATAGAACCCTGGTGGAGTCTCAACACTCTATAGAACCCTGGTGGAGTCTCAACATTCTATAGAACCCTGGTGGAGTCTCAACATTCTATAGAACCCTGGTGGAGTCTCAACACTCTATAGAACCCTGGTGGAGTCTCAACATTCTATAGAACCCTGGTGGAGTCTCAACATTCTACAGAACCCTGGTGGAGTCTCAACATTCTACAGAACCCCGGTGGAGTCTCAACATTCTACAGAACCCTGGTGGAGTCTCAACATTCTATACAACCCTGGTGGAGTCTCAACATTCTATAGAACCCTGGTGGAGTCTCAACATTCTACAGAACCCTGGTGGAGTCTCAACACTATATAGAACCCTGGTGGAGTCTCAACATTCTACAGAACCCTGGTGGAGTCTCAACATTCTATACAACCCTGGTGGAGTCTCAACATTCTACAGAACCCTGGTGGAGTCTCAACATTCTACAGAACCCTGGTGGAGTCTCAATACTCTATAGAACCCTGGTGGAGTCTCAACATTCTACAGAACCCTGGTGGAGTCTCAACATTCTACAGAACCCTGGTGGAGTCTCAACATTCTACAGAACCCTGGTGGAGTCTCAACATTCTACAGAACCCTGGTGGAGTCTCAACATTCTATAGAACCCTGGTGGAGTCTCAACATTCTACAGAACCCTGGTGGAGTCTCAATACTCTATAGAACCCTGGTGGAGTCTCAACATTCTACAGAACCCTGGTGGAGTCTCAACATTCTATAGAACCCTGTGGAGTCTCAACATTCTACAGAACCCTGGTGGAGTCTCAATATTCTATAGAACCCTGGTGGAGTCTCAATACTCTATAGAACCCTGGTGGAGTCTCAATACTCTATAGAACCCTGGTGGAGTCTCAACATTCTATAGAACCCTGGTGGAGTCTCAATACTCTATAGAACCCTGGTGGAGTCTCAACATTCTACAGAACCCTGGTGAAGTCTCAACATTCTACAGAACCCTGGTGGAGTCTCAACATTCTACAGAATCCTGGTGGAGTCTCAACACTCTATAGAACCCTGGTGGAGTCTCAACATTCTATAGAACCCTGGTGGAGTCTCAACATTCTATAGAACCCTGGTGGAGTCTCAACATTCTATATAACCCTGGTGGAGTCTCAACATTCTATACAACCCTGTGGAGTCTCAACACTCTATAGAACCCTGGTGGAGTCTCAACATGCTATAGAACCCTGTGGTGTCTCAACATTCTATAGAACCCTGTGGAGTCTCAACACTCTACAGAACCCCGTGGAGTCTCAACACTCTACAGAGCCCTGGTGGAGTCTCAACATTCTATAGAACCCTGGTGGAGTCTCAACACTCTATAGAACCCTGGTGGAGTCTCAACATTCTATAGAACCCTGGTGGAGTCTCAACACTCTATAGAACCCTGGTGGAGTCTCAACATTCTATAGAACCCTGGTGGAGTCTCAACATTCTATAGAACCCTGGTGGAGTCTCAACATTCTACAGAACCCTGGTGGAGTCTCAACATTCTACAGAACCCTGGTGGAGTCTCAACATTCTATATAACCCTGGTGGAGTCTCAATACTCTATAGAACCCTGTGGAGTCTCAACATTCTATACAACCCTGGTGGAGTCTCAACATTCTATAGAACCCTGTGGAGTCTCAACACTCTATAGAACCCTGGTGGAGTCTCAACATTCTATAGAACCCTGGTGGAGTCTCAACATTCTATAGAACCCTGTGGAGTCTCAACATTCTACAGAACCCTGGTGGAGTCTCAACATTCTATAGAACCCTGGTGGAGTCTCAACACTCTATAGAACCCTGGTGGAGTCTCAACATTCTATAGAACCCTGGTGGAGTCTCAACATTCTATAGAACCCTGGTAGAGTCTCAACATTCTATATAACCCTGGTGGAGTCTCAACATTCTATAGAACCCTGGTGGAGTCTCAACACTCTATAGAACCCTGGTGGAGTCTCAACACTCTATAGAACCCTGGTGGAGTCTCAACATTCTATAGAACCCTGGTGGAGTCTCAACACTCTATAGAACCCTGGTGGAGTCTCAACATTCTACAGAACCCTGGTGGAGTCTCAACATTCTATAGAACCCTGGTGGAGTCTCAACATTCTATACAACCCTGGTGGAGTCTCAACATTCTATAGAACCCTGGTGGAGTCAACATTATATACAACCCTGGTGGAGTCTCAACATTCTACAGAACCCTGGTGGAGTCTCAACACTCTATAGAACCCTGGTGGAGTCTCAACATTCTATAGAACCCTGGTGGAGTCTCAACATTCTACAGAACCCTGGTGGAGTCTCAACATTGTATACAACCCTGGTGGAGTCTCAACATTCTATAGAACCCTGGTGGGGTCTCAACATTCTACAGAACCCTGGTGGAGTCTCAATACTCTATAGAACCCTGGTGGAGTCTCAACATTCTATAGAACCCTGGTGGAGTCTCAACATTCTATACAACCCTGGTGGAGTCTCAACATTCTACAGAACCCTGGTGGAGTCTCAACATTCTATACAACCCTGGTGGAGTCTCAACATTCTATACAACCCTGGTGGAGTCTCAACATTCTATACAACCCTGGTGGAGTCTCAACATTCTATACAACCCTGGTGGAGTCTCAACATTCTATACAACCCTGGTGGAGTCTCTACATTCTATACAACCCTGGTGGAGTCTCAACATTCTATACAACCCTGGTGGAGTCTCAACATTCTATAGAACCCTGGTGGAGTCTCAACATTCTATAGAACCCTGGTGGAGTCTCAACATTCTATACAACCCTGGTGGAGTCTCAACATTCTATAGAACCCTGGTGGAGTCTCAACATTCTACAGAACCCTGGTGGAGTCTCAACATTCTACAGAACCCTGATGGAGTCTCAACATTCTATAGAACCCTGGTGGAGTCTCAACACTCTATAGAACCCTGGTGGAGTCTCAACACTCTATAGAACCCTGGTGGAGTCTCAACATTCTATAGAACCCTGGTGGAGTCTCAACATTCTACAGAACCTTGGTGGAGTCTCAACATTCTATAGAACCCTGGTGGAGTCTCAACATTCTACAGAACCCTGGTGGAGTCTCAACATTCTATAGAACCCTGGTGGAGTCTCAACATTCTATACAACCCTGGTGGAGTCTCAACATTCTATAGAACCCTGGTGGAGTCTCAACATTCTACAGAACCCTGGTGGAGTCTCAATACTCTATAGAACCCTGGTGGAGTCTCAACATTCTACAGAACCCTGGTGGAGTCTCAACATTCTATACAACCCTGGTGGAGTCTCAACATTCTATAGAACCCTGGTGGGGTCTCAACATTCTACAGAACCCTGGTGGAGTCTCAATACTCTATAGAACCCTGGTGGAGTCTCAACATTCTATACAACCCTGGTGGAGTCTCAACATTCTATACAACCCTGGTGGAGTCTCAACATTCTATAGAACCCTGGTGGGGTCTCAACATTCTACAGAACCCTGGTGGAGTCTCAATACTCTATAGAACCCTGGTGGAGTCTCAACATTCTATACAACCCTGGTGGAGTCTCAACACTCTATAGAACCCTGGTGGAGTCTCAACATTCTATAGAACCCTGGTGGAGTCTCAACATTCTACAGAACCTTGGTGGAGTCTCAACATTCTATAGAACCCTGGTGGAGTCTCAACATTCTACAGAACCCTGGTGGAGTCTCAACATTCTATAGAACCCTGGTGGAGTCTCAACATTCTATACAACCCTGGTGGAGTCTCAACATTCTATAGAACCCTGGTGGAGTCTCAACATTCTACAGAACCCTGGTGGAGTCTCAATACTCTATAGAACCCTGGTGGAGTCTCAACATTCTACAGAACCCTGGTGGAGTCTCAACATTCTATACAACCCTGGTGGAGTCTCAACATTCTATAGAACCCTGGTGGGGTCTCAACATTCTACAGAACCCTGGTGGAGTCTCAATACTCTATAGAACCCTGGTGGAGTCTCAACATTCTATACAACCCTGGTGGAGTCTCAACATTCTATACAACCCTGGTGGAGTCTCAACATTCTATAGAACCCTGGTGGGGTCTCAACATTCTACAGAACCCTGGTGGAGTCTCAATACTCTATAGAACCCTGGTGGAGTCTCAACATTCTATACAACCCTGGTGGAGTCTCAACATTCTATACAACCCTGGTGGAGTCTCAACATTCTATACAACCCTGGTGGAGTCTCAACATTCTATACAACCCTGGTGGAGTCTCAACATTCTATACAACCCTGGTGGAGTCTCTACATTCTATACAACCCTGGTGGAGTCTCTACATTCTATACAACCCTGGTGGAGTCTCAACATTCTATACAACCCTGGTGGAGTCTCAACATTCTATAGAACCCTGGTGGAGTCTCAACATTCTATAGAACCCTGGTGGAGTCTCAACATTCTATACAACCCTGGTGGAGTCTCAACATTCTATAGAACCCTGGTGGAGTCTCAACATTCTACAGAACCCTGGTGGAGTCTCAACATTCTACAGAACCCTGATGGAGTCTCAACATTCTATAGAACCCTGGTGGAGTCTCAACACTCTATAGAACCCTGGTGGAGTCTCAACACTCTATAGAACCCTGGTGGAGTCTCAACATTCTATAGAACCCTGGTGGAGTCTCAACATTCTACAGAACCTTGGTGGAGTCTCAACATTCTATAGAACCCTGGTGGAGTCTCAACATTCTACAGAACCCTGGTGGAGTCTCAACATTCTATAGAACCCTGGTGGAGTCTCAACATTCTATACAACCCTGGTGGAGTCTCAACATTCTATAGAACCCTGGTGGAGTCTCAACATTCTACAGAACCCTGGTGGAGTCTCAATACTCTATAGAACCCTGGTGGAGTCTCAACATTCTACAGAACCCTGGTGGAGTCTCAACATTCTATACAACCCTGGTGGAGTCTCAACATTCTATAGAACCCTGGTGGGGTCTCAACATTCTACAGAACCCTGGTGGAGTCTCAATACTCTATAGAACCCTGGTGGAGTCTCAACATTCTATACAACCCTGGTGGAGTCTCAACATTCTATACAACCCTGGTGGAGTCTCAAC